>NC_142051.1:7038363-7189738 GCF_982192425.1 Myodes glareolus | reverse complement strand
ACTGTTATTAAAGCAAAAAGTATAATGTTCTTCACTTGAACTAATCAAATACAATAGATTATAAATTGTGTATTGTAAATAAAAGTTCACTCTGTGAGTGCACATTTTGGTAAATTATTTATTTATGTTAGCATTTTAAAAGAAAAAGGAGAAAAGTGCATTTGACCAGGATAAGTAAGGTATGTTGATCATGGCTTTGCTTTATATCTTGATATTAAAGCGGGTTTTTCATCCTGGTCTTTTAAAAGCTGCTTTGGGTGTTTATTTTTTCTTTTCTTTCTTTTTTGTTTTTTTTTCTTTTCCTCGTTCCTTTTTTTTTTTTTTTATGTAAGCTAACCTCCTGCATGACAGAGGTTAATATTTTGTCAGCACTTGGGTTCACTTGAGTTTACATTTGAAATGTGCATGTTTATTTATACAGATTTCAATAAAGCTGTTGAAGGCCTTATTTAGTCTTTTATTTCTTACCCTGGAACCGTTAAAGTAAATTCCCTGTTCTCTGCATAGATGTATTTACAGTACACTACGGTTAGTACAAGGTACAGAGTGAGTCACATCCTACCAGGATGTTAGACTTGGGCTGCTCTTGTCTGTTTAATGTACATATTCAATAAGCAAACTGCACAGCCTTCTGCCTGCCTTTTGAGCATGCATTCATTCTCCCCATGAGATTTTTCTTTTTTCTCTCCCTCTCTCTTTTTCTCTCTTGTTTTTGTAAGTTTTAGAAGTCAATGTTAACTTCTTGTATACCTAGATTATAGTCTCCACCATGATTTTCCAAAGAGACTAGTTTCTTTTGCTTATTTACTTGATTGGTTTAGTTTTTGAGTGGATCTGAGGTTGGCCTATATCCCAGGCCAGGCTCCAAGTCTTTTATCTTCCTGCCTAGGCCTCTCAAGTACTGGGATTACAGATGGACACCACCATCCCCCTGACTAAGACCACATCCTTTTAATGCCTGCTATTAATTTCCTTCCTACTAAAAAGAAAAATTTTAAATCAAGAGTGCTGTCAGTGCCATTGAATCTGAAATGATAGCTTCATTTACAAAAATAAGCTTTGTAGCATAAAAAGAATTAAAAGGAGATGTCCATATGGTAATACAGGGTAGTAGGAATATATTTACATTAGAATTCTATTTCTAACTTTGCCTGTTAGTAATCATGACTTTGAGCTTAATCTTTTTAGTCTGTTTCTTCACCTATAAAATACTGATGACAATAATAGCCTTTGTTTATTGAGGCTTACTCTAAACCAGCCACTGTATTCGAGTGTTTATGTACATCATCACATTTTGTCCCACAAAAGCTGTGTGGTAGGAGCGGTCATCGTCCTCACCTCCCATACGTGTGTTGTAAACAAAGTCCTCATTTCACAGTTCCTATGCGGTAAAGTCAGCATTCAGCCCTCAAAGCACGCCGCCTCGCTGTGTCACAGTGGCACCTGCCAGCTCGCTGTGTCACCGTGGTACATACCTGCCTCGCTGTATTACAGTGACGCATGCCAGCTCGCTGTGTCACAGTGCCTTTCTCACCAGAGAACTCCAATGAGATCACCTTGTCTTCCATCGGGAAGAGTCTCATGAACAATGTGGTACTTGTTACTGATCTCTCTATCTGCATGGGAAGTGGCGCTAGATAACTTTGCTTCCAAAAATACCCTTTTCTCCTCCTCTAGTTAGAAGAGTATCATCTGGTATACTTAACTTTTCTTTCCAAAATGAACTTTATCAACTTATTTACGTTACTCACTATTTTGATTAAATGCTAAATATTCTGTGATATATTACATAAACCATTTCATCAAATTCAACCCTGAATGTCGAGTCCTTTTTTTTTAAACTTCACCTGTAAATCTTTTATCATGTCTCATTTCGGAAGGAGAGTGCTTGTGTGTGTGTCATGGCACATGTGTGGAGGTCAGAGGACAGCTTGAGCAAGCAGGACTACGTTCTCCTCTCTACCATGTGGCTCCCCAAGATCGATGGAAGTGCCTTTACCTGCTGAGCCATCTCACCTTAGTGTGTTTTACTAGTTGGGTGAAGGGCACCGTGTACCATGTTGAGCGAGCATAGGGTGGCCAGAGAGGTCCATCTGTGTCTTCAGGGATTCCTAGAAAGTCCCTTTACCCACTGAGCTAGCTCACTGGCCCGTATATTTATATTTAAATGATCTCTATGAAAAAAACTGCAGCCTGGTGCTTTATGTAATTCTGGCTTTTGCTTATAATCTGATTTTTAGTAGTTCTGTGTTTATCCTTACTTTCCAGACAACCAGGTATTAAGAACCACACAAAACATTGATTTCAGCATAAAGAAAACCAGCTAAGACCAAAATTTCAGCATAAAGTCAGCTAATACCAAATTGGGTATTACATGAGGGCAGTGCTTTTCTTATGAGCTGAGGTGAGGTGAAGCTGTCCAACAAGAAGGAAGCCAGACTATCAGAGACAGTGAGGATGGGAGTGTCCGCCTGAGGAGGGATTTGTGGTCACTACTGGTACTGTTAGTACTGGTACATGGCTGGCTTTTAGGCCGTTTCCCTGCTTTCCAGCCTTCTTCAGGCTGTTGTTTCATGGCTGCCTGCCTATGTGCTCTGGCGCACAGTGCGGATGAAATGGGCATCCTCTTGCCAGTTTAGCTAAGGTAGTACTGTAGGGAGATCTTGTGTCCCATTCAGGAGTCGGATCCTCCGGAAGGTCAGAAAAGTGGTCAAATGAAAACTTAGTTCTGAAGCCAAAGAACAGGGCAGTCTTTATATTTTTTACTTTATAGCAAAATTTATTTTTTTCATATTGAATAATTTATCCTGTCTGAAATTTGAAGTAGCTTCTCTTGAAAATCTCCTGATGCTTTCAGGTAATTCTCTTAAATACTACTTGACCAGAAGATAGAGAATAAATGAGCCCTTGGTTCTGCAGCTGCAGATGGGTGTTATATATTGTGTCGTGGCCAGATTTTCCTAATGGGAAAACTATTTTTCTTAGGCATTCTAGATTTGGGACATTTTAATTCAGTATGTGTATGCTTTGTGTTTAATTCATATCTACTATAAATTAGAGGAGAAATTGCTAAATAGTTTAGATGACATAGTCATATAAAGCTGGATATATTGTTTTTATCTTTAAAGAAATGGCTAATAAACACAATCCAAGTAGTATTTTTAGTAATTATAAGCATTGAAAAACATAACCTCTATGGTACCATGATCTAATTATTTCTCAGTTCTGCTTCAGGGCATTTCAGCTAGGCAGAGTAGTTGAAACATCCTATAGTGGTGGGAATTAAAAAGTAGAATAAACTACTCAAAAATTGAGTTATAATATTTTGGACAAGAGTTTTGAAGGTAGAGAGAAAAGTCAGTCAGATGGATTTTAGCGTTGGCTTGTTGAGGTTTAGTCCCCTTGCCAAAATTTTAGTTAATGTCATTCTGCAAAGATGCTAAAAATAGAACTGTCTCTTCAGAAATGATATTTTAATTAGTATAACACTATAAAGTTAGACTACATTTTTAAAGAATTTTTATCTACGTGTATGTGAGAGTGTAAGCCACATGCGAGGTGCCCTTGGATAGCAGAAGAGGCTGTGGTGCCCTGGAGCTGGAGCTGTAGATGCTTGTGATCTGTCTGACGTGACTGCTGAGAACGAATGAGTTGGTCTTTGGGAAGAGCAGGACGTGCTCTGTTAACTGCTGAGCCAGCTCTCCCGCCCCAAGACTACATTTTTAATATGCACAAAATCAAATATTCTAACTGTTTACATTGTATGAGCAGTTGACTATTCTGCATTTAAAAAGTATTTATTTTGCTGAATTCTCCCCCATTCCCCCCATACCACATAACTTCATCTATATAATCTAGTGGAAAACATCATTGATTTCATCTGTTATAACCTTCATTCAGATTTGTTGCTAGCCATAGTTAGGTCCTACATTAAAGTAAAACAGTAAAACTGGGAACAGGACAACAGTCTTTTCTAAAATGTGCATATCCTAACCTTATCTCAGTGATGGCAACTTTCTCTGTATTCATCTCAAGTGTGCTTATTTTTAATAAAGACTCCTATGGCCAAGAGAGTAGGGAACAGACCGTCTAGTGTCCCTTTTTATAAAGTCCCAGCCTTATCATTAAGGTTTCACCATTGTAGCGTAACCGTTCCTGAATGGCAGCCTTTAATAGAAACTCCATTTTTGGAAAGGTCTGCTCACTAGGATTGTATGGGTCAGCCCAATCACTACCAGGAATTGGCTCGTGTGAAGGAAGCTGAGAATTTCTAAAAGACCCACAATCATCAAGCTAGACCCAAGAATGGTTGTAGTTCCTATCACTATCCAGAAGCATGACAGCCAGGAAAACCAGAGATTGTATCAAAGCCTAAAAGCCAGCACACTTGAGATCAAGAAGCGTCTGTTTCCATTTGAATTCAGAGGCAAGCAAAAGCCAGGGAGACAGCTCAGGACAACCAAGCAAGAGTTCTTCAGATGAAACAGGAAGTGGTAACATCTTTGTTCCATTCTGGCCTTCAATTAGGGTGAGACTCAACAGGGAGGTATGGAGGGGGGTAGTTACTCATTGCATGTTTTATTGTTCATCCCCAAAAACATACTCAGAAGCAGCCAAAAATATTGAGGTGCTCAGCAGCTCAGTCTGTTAGATACAAACTTGATCATTAAACCTCTCCACATTTAGACAGAGAGTTAAACTACCAGAGTTCGGGCCTATCACTCTGTGATCATCTCTATCATTTTCTTGATTTATAAAATAGGGCGAGTCAAGAATTTCCATCAAAGAATACTTAGACTGAAAAGTTAATTAGAAGACAGTTTGCTTAGCCAATCAATGATTTCTCATAGGGTGTACAGTTTGGTTGTTGAAGATTGGTGTGGAATCCACATTCCTCATGCTCCTAAGTCATCAGCCCCAGCATGAACGAAGTCCCCTAAGAATGATAAGAAGATTTAGATTGTCTTAAGCTTTGTGAAGAGTGCAAAGGGTGTTATTACTAAGGAAACAACAAAGTCATGGGATGACCATTGCTTGAGCCATGTCATCTGCTAAAATGGTGCTTGAGGGAAAGGTAAGAATTGCCCCCAGCTCATTTCTTACCTTCTCTCGAATGCATTCCACAGTTTTACCATCTAGGGCTTGTCCCATGCATTCTCTTTGCATGGTCTGCTTTATCTGCTACCAGGTAAACTTCCACACTTCTTCCTTAAGACATAGCTACCCCAAACTTCATCTGTTGAATCATTGGCCACTCTGGCTATATCTCATGAGTCTGTCTTCTCCCACTACACCTGATAGAATATAGTGCTATAGGGTATAGAGTTTCTGTATATAACTGTTACAAAAAGACATTTTCTCAAGGCAAGCCTGTACTCCCATCTCAGGAAGCCGAGGCAGGGGCAAAAGGGTCATAAATCTAAGAATCTTCTAAGCTACAGACTGAATTCAAGGCCAGACTGAGCACTTTGGTAAGAACCTGTCTCAGAACAGAAAATGCAGCCTGGGGATGTAGCTCAGTGGTAGAGCACTTGGCCTAAGTCCCCAGCACACACAAAGTTTCTCAAGCATCCGTGTCCTTCTGATTTTATTTTTGGTACTACTGAGTACATGTTTTAAATTTTAAAAGTAGATACCCTTTGGAGTGTGCATTAAAAGATAGTATATGGTTGGGAATGCCTTGTGTCCCCTGTGTGTGTGTGTCGGGGGGAGGAAGGCTTAAATGCTAGATGCACCAACATTTTAAATTCAGAACATTTATGAAACATGTATGTTGATTTTCACTTGAATTAACTTTTCTAGAGTCAGAAGCCCTGTGTCTCTGTAATCTTTCCACATAATAACATTTAGGCTTTCATTTGTATTTTTATGGATTTGCAGCTTTGTTACTCCTTAGTTCTTATGAAATGCTATCTGTATTATATGTTTTTCAGGAAGGGGTATGTTGAACTCAAAGTAAAATAGAGCATATAGTAAGTGGTTATTAAATGGTTCTTACTTGGTGTGGAATTCGTCTAGGAATTTTTACTGTAAGGAATTCTTTGTTCCAATAAAGACAACATTGCTGCTATCTTTTGTTTCTATCAGAGAGCAACCTCAATTTCCATTTGTGTGGTGGCCCTCATTTCTAGGAATAATAGACACCCCTGGCTGTAAACAGCCAAGAATAGCCCTTTAATCTGAGGGAGGGATACCCCAAACATTTCTTTGCTTAGAATAGCTACCTAAAGAGGAGAAAGTGGCTTACTTGATTCTGGTTTCTGGTTTCAGTTTTGGAGACTTTGTTGTGGCTTGTTTGCCCCAGTCATCTAGATGTGACCTTAGAAAACTTTTAGATGACAGAGGGAAATTGTCAACAAGGACTGGTGAGATGGCTAGCGAGTAAGGCTAGTGGCCTGATGACCCAAATTCCATCCTTGGACCCACATGGTGGATGGAGGGAAACTTCTGTCAAGTTGTATTGCAAGTCCTTTGTAAGTTGCAATATTCATGCCGGTGTTTCACATAGACAGACTCATGACCCATTCCTGGAACCAGTGCCCAGACAAGCAGTTAGCTGGCGTACTTTGAGGAAAAACCTTTGTTTTTTAGAAAATGGAGGGTCCTTCTTTAACAAAAGTTCTGTTCATTTTTCTACCAAAATTCTAAAGCGGCATCTTGAAACTGGGGTGAGAATGGAAGGCGTGTGACATTAACCTTGATCATACTCTCATTCTTTGTGAGCAGTGTCAAAGATTATACTCCTCGGAGCCAAGAATAACCCTTCCATCCCTAAAGCCACAAGCTTTGTCTCGTGAAGTTTAAACTTGAAAAGCAACAACAAAAAAAAAAAAAATGGAAAATTTAACTTGAGCACATAGCTCTTGTTCATGAAATTCATGGTTTGGGGACCTTCTCTTTTCAGGTGCTATGACTCTTCCCCAGGGCCTCACACGGTAGGCAAGCACTCACCCGCTCAGCTGCACCCTCGGTCTCTGACACTTACCATTTCAGTGTCATGGTTCACAATATAGATGAATGTATAGTGTATAAACAGATACTGCATTTACAATGTATGATGCCATTTGTAATATCAATAAATGTAATAAAACATGTTTTGGTCAATTTAATCTCTATATCTGTACAGTTAATTTTCCTGCCACCCTTCCAAGCGGTGCATCATCCCTATACTCTTTCAGTTCTCATCCTCGACCGTCTTATGGGGGAAGATATGGACCCTACATGCAGCATAGCAATGATGTGGAAATCCATCGTTTTTATTTGCTAATTTAAAAGAACAAGGGTATATGGGGTACAGTGACACTGGCCTTTCCCTTTAATCTAGGCACTTGGGAGGCAGCTGCAGGCAGATCTCTGTGAGTTTAATGTCAGCCTGGTCTACGTAGCAAAGTTTCAGGCCAGCTGGAACAATACAGTGAAACCCTGTCTTTTAAAAAGTTTATATTTTAAGTAAATAAATTTGTCAAGCATAGTGATTCATGCCTGTAATCCCAATTGGGATGGAGACAGAAGGATCAGAAGTTCATGGTGATGCTTGCTGTAGACTGAGTTCCAGACTGACCTCAGCTGCATGAAACTGTCTCAAAAAAAAAAAGTAAAACGGAAAAAAAAAAATTTACTGTAAAAGCTCTCAAAATCACTGTAATGAAGTATCTAGGTATAAAATAGAAACAGCTGAAGGCACTCGGATCTTTAGTTGTGGTCATAATAATCTGCGTGTTCAGAAGGTTTAAATGGAGGTGCTGCTTCAGGAGAAGGAGTCTCATAGTCTAGGAAAGTCCGAGTAGCTAATTACCAAGGGAGGAAATTTTAAAATGATAGTTCCATTATAGTAGCCACAAAAATTTGAAGGAAGCATCTACCTTCAAGTTCCAAGGTCTTGGCTTCTTCCTAAACTCTACACAGAACAGGAACTATGGGGGAAAATAACTGTTAAGCCTCAAGTATTTTCAGCAGCAGCTCAGCGCAAAGGAGACAGTTTGGAGTTCATCTGACCAAACAGGAACTTTACAAAGAACTCAGCTTTCCACCGAAACTCCTAAATGCCTGGGCATTAGGAGAGAAACCATCAACAGGGCCTATGCCTACATCTTAAGAAGAAAAACAGCCTTAATAAAGATTAAGGAACTAGTTAGTAACTAGCCTGCCTACTACGAAGAATTAATGTTATTTAGGGACAGAAATCAAGGTTTGAAGAGAGTTAAGTGTTGAGAGCACTTGCCTCTGTTATTGGTAGGAGACAGTCTCACAGCATACTGCTGATGGGCAAACATGCACTGGCACAGATGCACGTGCCAAAGTGGGTGGAGCAAAGCCCAGGAGGACTCAACCCTACACAAAGAACTGTAGGCAACTGAGGGAAGCTGGGAGGAGGAGAGGCGGTCTCCAGAGAAGAACATATCAACTGGTTTTCCGGTGCCAATGGCCAGTCCTGAAAGCATACAAATAACATATGGACTAAATGGGTTATATTTAGTAATAGATACATACATGCGTGCAATAGCAATGGGAAACAAGCCGTGACTTTGAAGGAGGGTGAGGAAGGGTATATAGTAAGGTTTGGGGGGAGGGGGAGAAAAGAAATGTAATTCAATTAAAATCTTTTAAAAAAAATCCTTGCTATTCCAGAGGACCCTCACAGTGCCTCACAATGGTCTATAGCTCCAGCTAGGATCCAGTCCCCTATTATAACATCCTCAGGCACCAGGCACACAAGTGGTGGACAGTCAATCATACATACAAGCAAAACATTCCCATACATTAATTAGCATGTTTGTGAGCCACCTTTCCTGGATAAGTGTAGCTACCAACTGTCATCCAAGAAGTCTCCCCACAGCAAATGAGCAAATGAAAACCATCACAGAAAACCACAGCTGGACACAATACAGAGTTAATAGATCATGGGAAGCCCAGCACCAATGGATATGTCTATATCACAGCTCTTGCATCTGTGGTTCAGAGAAAATCGTTGAAGAGGAGACAATTCTGCTGTGAAGTGTCTCCTAGAAATGGGTCCATAAACAGACTGGAACAATGTCAATATTGATGACACATTAATGGGGAAGGAGGAAATTTTGTGGGGTTCCACTCTAAACAAAGAACTACAGGCAACTAATGACTAATGACTGCTGCAAGTAGGAAAATTAGCCTCCCCCAGGGATGAGCCTATTGGTTGTCCAGTGCAAAGTAGTGATCAGCCCTGTATTGGCCAGCAATATAAATATATATAAATACACATATATAAATATAATTTGTAATGATCAATTTGAGATGAGCATGAGAAGGGTGTAGGGGAAGGCAGTTGGGAGGAGCCAAAGGAGAAAGGGAGGAGGGAAAGTGATATAATTCTATTTTAACTAAAAACATGGAAACTACAGCTAGTAGAAATAAAGAGTAGAAATCATAATGTATGGTCAGTAGGAAACAAAACATGCTAACATCGAACAAGAAAGACTTTCAAATTAAAAAATATACATTAAAATAATCTAAAGGAAAAGATAATGAGTAAAACAAAATTCAAGAAGGATACGAACTAAAATAGCAAGGCTAAAGAATGTAATAGCTGGAGTCAAAAGAAATGTATTGGTGGAGTCAATAGCAACAAAAAGAGAAGTGGAGACATGGCTCATATGTTAATATGTTTGTCACACAAGGATGAGGACCTGAATTAAACAAGGAAGCAGAGACTAGAGGAGCCCTGGGACTTGTCAGCCATCTGGTCAACCCAGTATTCACTGTTTCTCAAAAGTAAAATGGAGGACAATTTAAAAAGACACCAACATCAACTTGTGGTCTCTGCATGTACACACATACACATGCGCTCACACACACACACACACACAATCACATATTCAAAATCAAGCACAATAGCGATCTTGTTTTTATAGTTTTGGAGATGAAACCACTGAACTACATCTTCATCATTTGCTTTGCTTTTAACAATAAGGGATCCCTATTAGCTGGCATGGCTCTTGAGCTTTCTGTGCAGTCCAGGATTGACTCAAACTCTAAATACACATCTGTCAAGTCTGAGTTCCTCAATTACAAGGAAGTGTGACCATAACCAACTTTTTTTTTCCTGAATAGATAGGACCTTGAAGACTTGTGAAACAGAGCCAAACACATAAAGGAATATCAAAATGTATTTAAGAAAATATAGGTGCTACAATTTATAACAAAATAGTCACACACTAGCCCAGAATGAAGTATAATAAAAGTTTATTAGACCCACAGAAAAAGCACTGATCAGCAGTCCTTGGCATGAGCAGGCAAGTGGAACAGAATCTAGCCACCAAGAGGCCCACATACACTTTATGTCTACATTTATAGTACATGAGACCATGCCCAAAGTAGGCTGGTATCTTCAAGGCTATTGGCTGAAGGAGTTCCCAAAGCACCTCTCCCTTTTATCTAAATAAGAGAGTTCCAAACCCAATACAAAACTACATACAATAAGAACAAATATCAAGTATAAAAAATAGAATTACGGGCTGGAGAGATGGCTCAGTGGTTAAGAGCATTGCCTGCTCTTCCAAAGGTCCTGAGTTCAATTCCCAGCAACCACATGGTGGCTCACAACCATCCATAATGAGGTCTGGTGCCCTCTTCTGGCCTGCAGGCATATACAGAGACAGAAAGAATATTGTATACATAATAAATAAATAAATATTTTTAAAAAAATTAGAATTACAACCAGCATAAACAATATCAAGCAAGAAACATGTGCTAAATGTTTCAATAGTTATCCTATCCTAGGGAGTCTAGGTCTTACATTACAAATGGCTTGGCTAAGTAATGAAAGGAAAGTAACTAGGACTATCTAGTCTTCAACTCCATCAAGGACCTGATAAGGGAAATAATATTATTTGAGTAAATAGGAAGTGTAATCAAGCAACTTCCAAAAGGAGCAAGAAATGACAGAGACAATTGTCTACTTAGGCAATCACCCAAATTCTCATTTGTAAGTTGGGGCAACCAACTTTGGCTAAGGCCTAGAGTAACTAACTGTCAGACCATTTTCAGAGGCAGGAAAAATTTTAAAACCATCTTACCCTGTCTTGGCAAGTTTCACAGGTTTTTTGCTTGTATCCTGCTTGTTCAATCCCAACACCATGCATTTTGTCAGTAGTCAAGACAGAGGCAGTTCTTTGCCCAAAGACCAGTTTTTCCAAGAAGAAAACAAGCTCCAAGTGGAGTGTATTTGGTGTCCAACATCTCTTGGGAATAGATTGGTATTGCCAGAAGCAATCCTGTCTCACATCAACAGAATTCTAAGTTATTTGGATTCTGTACTCTACAGTTCTTAGAAGTGGTTGAAGATCGCCTATCTATGCAGAATACAATCTCTGCATCTAAAGAACCTGATTAGTCTAATTATAAGTATGACAAACATGAATGACTATTGACCTATAATTCTTAATACCTAAATAGCTTAAAGACTAAGGCTTCATATTAAAATATTAAACTATCTTTAAACAACTGTGCAGCAAATGAGGATAATGACCTCAAAATGTAAACAATGTATAAGTATCTTGATCAGAAGTAGAAGTGTATAGTGCAACATGATAACTATATCCTAAAATTGCATCACTGTGCAAAATATCTTAAGCAGAGGTAGAAACATGCATGCATACAATATGACAAAATAACTTTGCATAGGTGTACAAATATTACAAAAAGAAATAGGAGCATATTCAACATAACAAATATAATTTGAATTTGTATCAATGTACAAAAATCTATACCAATGTAAATTATCTATAAATAATACAAGTATTCTTACTATTACTATTATTATTAGTGTGAATAAGCTCACACTAATCTACCTATTATCCCATCCAATTCCTCTTTTTTTTCAAAAGAGATCTCTGAGCCTACTTAATTTCCACCCAAAACCCTAACCCTATGCTACTTATAATCAATCCCTAATAGATGTCTCTAACTCTGAGGACAAACTTTACTGGGAAAGGGGACATTGTTCTCTAGAATGTCCAGCTGTTATGGGGATGGTGTTATTTCCACGGGATCCTGTAAAAACTAAAATGATAATTAAGTTTCAAGATTACTGTCTGGTATAATTGCAAATAGTCTCTGAGTAGTCAGTAGTGTTTTTCTGAAGTTCTTATTTGAAGTTCTGACCAGAATGTTGTAAGAAGATGTACCATCTCAGCTTAATCAAGTTGAAATCATTTTGAGCAGCTTGTATCCAAAACTGATCTTAAAGTAGTACTATTAGCATTGTGATGTCATATCAACAAGGTGGAATCATGGTTGTGGGGCCCCAAATTCTTTCTGGAAACTTTAAAGATTACTGCAGAAAAATTTATTGTTAATTGTGGAAAACTTAAACATTATTCATATAGACATATATTCAAAAAAGGTATGATAGAGACAAAAATAGGTATGGGGAGAAGTAAATTTTTTTCTAAATTCTTTTATCTGTCCCATACCATATGGCTCCTAGTATGAGATAAAAACTCGGAATTTTTCTTTTAACAACATGCTTGGATTTAAAAGATAGTCATTGTCCAACTCCAAAGCCAGTTTTGATATTTAAGTGATTTAGGCTTATTATTATACTGAGAAGTATATATATGTTAAGGTAATGAAATTTTACCCTGCAGAGGATATGGTACCATAAGTCAGATTTCTCTTAGCTTCGTGATTCTTTCTGGATAGCTATCTTTTCTTCTTTAGGCATCTAGATATCCAAAGTCTCTTGACTTTTTGAAGATGGCTATTTTTTTTAAAAGATAAGATCAGAACCCTGCCCCAATCCTTATGGTGTGTCCTTACCATCTGTATGGTTGTCACCTCTGTGAATGAGCTGTCATTTCTCTTTCTCAAGAGATTTCTCTTTTGCAAACCAAATTTTTATTAACTTTATTGGTATCTATAGCTTTTCTTCTCCTGTGGAAACAAGAGCAAAACCCCTTCCCCAATGTAACACATCCCCTGGTTTCCATTCTGAGGTCAACACATCCTTAAAATGTACTGGTTGACTATTTCAGAAGTTCTTTCTATTATCCAATGTCTCTCTGCTGCCATTGTTTCTTTCTCATTAACATTAAGAAAATTCAAGGTTAACAAAGTGTTATGCAATCTTCCATCCCTTTATGTCTGTTAAACATATCCTTTAAAGATCAATTTGATCTTTCTGCCTGACATGTAGGATTGTTTGGTATACCTGTAATATGTTTTATATTATGATAAACAAAAAACTATTTCATTTTCTTAAATACATATGTTGGACCATTGTCTCTCTATTTGTGCAGGTATACCCATGATGGCCATGACTTCTAATAAATGTGTGATTACTAAATCAGTCTTTTCTGAGCTCAAAGCAGCTGCACATTGAAAACCTGAATAGGTTTCAATGGTGTGGTGTATATATTTTATTTTTCCAAATTCTACAAAGTGGAACACATCCATCTGCCAGATTTCATTCCTTTGAGTACCCTTTGGGTTACTCCCTGCAGGTAGGGTTATAATAAGAACAAGTAACAAACATCTCTTTATAATCTCCATAGCTTGTTGCCATGTAATAGAAAACTCTTTCTTTAAACCTTTGCAATTGACATGATGTTTTTATGAAATTCTGAGGCCTTTAACATATTTCCAATCAATAATAGATCAATTTCTGCATTACCTTGTGCTAGAGGACCTGGAAGACCCATATGGGATTGGATGTGTGTTATGTTTATGGAACAAATTATTCCAAATTATATCTTGAACCTGAATAAATAATGATGTCAACTCTGTATCATCTGGTATAAATTCAGAGGTCTCAATATGCAAGACAACTCTTTCTGCATGTTGTGAATTAGTAACTATATTGAGAGGTTCTTTAAAATCCCTTAGTACTGTGAGAATAGCATATAATCCTGACTTTTGAACAGAATTATAAGGGCTTTGTTCCACTTTACTTAAACCTTCTGATATGTAGCCTGCCTTTCCTGATTTATTGCATCAGTATAGAATGGATGGACTCCAGGTATTGGTGTGTCACATAAAATACGGAGAAAGATCCAAGTAGTTCTCTTTATAATGTTAATTCTCTCACTTTTTAAATAGTTGGTATTAAACTTTCCTAAAAAAAAATTAAAAAAAAATAGCACAAGCTCTTTGCCAGGGTTCATTGTTGTCCTGCTATTTTTTAATTTAATCAGTAGCAAAAGGTACCACAATCTCTTCTGGATCTATTCCTGCTAATTTATGAAGTCTCAATTTTCCTTTTATAATTAATTCAGAGACCTTTTCCACATAAGTTTTTAGCTTTTTACTTGTTTTATGTGGTTTAAAAAAATCCATCCTAAGATAATGTCTTCCCTCTGCATTAACATTCCTGTAGTGAAATTCTGGAAAGCAATATAACTAGAATGCAGTTAAGATCCACCCCAGCCTGTGTTTTAAAAGCCTGCCTGAGGACGGGTGGGCCCTGTGGCAGCTCAGCAACATTCCTGACCAGCAAGGGACACTGATTTCGAGCAGACAGCCATTGGAGGGGGGCCGTAAAATTTCCCCAGCTCAGCTGCCTTGCACACTGGGCCTGGGCTGTAGGCGCAACCTGGAAGGAGGGAGTGCCTGTGTTTCAATAGCCTGCCTGAGAAAAGGTAGGCCTTCTGTCAGTGAAGTCCCTACCCAACAAGGGAACCTGACCCGGTACCAGAAGATTTAATACAGAGCATTTGAAGGAAGAGATGGGCAGACGCCAAGGCAAGACCTCCTCCAACAATCTGAAAAACAACCCGAAAACACCAGATCCCAACGACCCTACAATAGAAGGACTTGAACACCTTAATCCAGAGAAGTGGAAAAAAGTGCCATTATGAAAGCATTAGAGTCCCTTAAACAGGATATGAAGAACTCCCGTAAAGAATTGGATGAGAAGTATAACAAAAAGTTTGAAGAAATGAGTAAAGAAATGGATGAGAAGTATAACAAAAAGTTTGAAGAAATGAGTAAATCGTAAATGATACCCTGGGAAACCAAGAAAAAACAATCAAACAGGTAAAGGAAACAGTTCAAGAATTGAAAACTGAAATGGAGGCAATGAAGAAAACACAAACCAAGAACCGGCTGGATATGGAAAACCTAGGTCAACGAACAGAGACTACAGAATCAAGCATAACCAATAGAATACAAGAGATAGAAGAACAAATCTCAGATTCTGAAGATACCATAGAGAAAATAAACGCTCTGATCAAAGAAAATGGCAAATACAACAAATTCTCTTCACAAAACATTCAAGAAATCTGGGACACAATAAAAAAACCAAATCTAAGAATAATAGGGATTGAAGAAGGAGAAGAATTGCAGATCAAAGGCCCAGAAAATATATTCAACAAAATTATAGAAGAAAACTTTCCCAACCTAAAGAATGATATTCCTATGAAGGTTCAAGAAGCATACAGAACACCGAATAGACTGGATCAAAAAAAAAATCCCCTTGCCATATAATAATCAAAACACAAAACATACAGATTAAAGAAAGAATATTAAGAGCTGCAAAGGAAAACGGTCAAGTAACGTATAAAGGCAAACCTATCAGGCTTACACCGGACTTCTCTATGGAAACCATGAAAGAAGGTCCTGGATAGAGGTACTGAAGAAACTAAGAGAGCATGGATGCAAACCCAGACTACTATACCCAGCCAAGCTATTGTTTACTATCAACGGAGAAAACAAAATATTCCAGGATAAAAATAAATTTAAACAATTCGTAGCCACAAATCCAGCCTTACAGAAAGTAATAGAAGGAAAATCGCAACCCAAGGAATCCAACATTGCCAACACTGCCTACAATAACCCAGACATCTAGTGACCCTTCACAACCACAACTCAAAGAAGAGAAACACACAAACTCTACTACACACACACACACAAATAATAACCGGAATTGACAACCACTGGTCATTAATATCACTTAATATTAATGGACTCAACTCATCTATAAAAAGGCACAGACTAAGAGATTGAATACGAAAACAGGATCCAACATTCTGCTGTTTACAAGAAACACACCTCAACCCACAAAGATAGACATCTACTCAGAGTAAAGGGTTGGGAAAAGGTTTTCCAAGCAAACAGACCTAAGAAACAAGCGGGTGTGGCCATTCTAATATCTAACAAAATTGACTTCAAACTAAAATCAATCAGAAGAGATGGAGATGGACATTTCATACTCATAACAGGAACAATTCATCAGGAGGAAGTCTCAATCCTGAATATCTATGCCCCTAACATAAAAGCACCCACTTATGTAAAAGAAAAACTCTTAGAACTCAAGGCAGTCATCAAATCACACACACTAATAGTAGGAGACTTCAACACACCTCTCTCACCAATGGACAGGTCAATCAGACAGAAACTCAACAGAGAAATAAGAGAATTACTAGAGGTAATGAATCAAATGGACTTAACAGATATCTATAGAACATTCCACCCAAAAAGGAAAGAATATACCTTCTTCTCTGCAGCTCATGGAACCTTCTCGAAAATTGACCACATACTGGGTAACAAAGCAAACTTCCACAGATACAAAAAAATATTAGTAACCACCTGTGTCTTGTCGGATCACCATGGAATAAAGTTAGAATTCAATAACAATTCGAACACCAGAAAGCCTACAAACGCGTGGTAGTTGAACAGTCAGCTAGCTACTGAATCATCCCTGGGTCAAGGAAGAAATAAAGAAAGAAATTAAAGTCTTCCTTGAATTTAATGAAAATAAAGACACAACATACTCAAACCTATGGAACACTATGAAAGCAGTGCTAAGAGGAAAGTTCATAGCACTAAGTGCCCAATTAAAGAAAACAGAGAAAGCACACATTGGAGACTTAACAGCACACCTGAAAGCTCTGGAAAACAATAGAAGCAGACTCACCCAGGAGGAGTAGAAGACTGGAAATAATCAAACTGAGGGCTGAAATCAACAAAATAGAAACACAGAAAACAATCCAAAGAATCAACGAAACAAAAAGTTGGTTCTTGGAGAAAATCAACAAGATTGACAAACCCCTAGCCAAACTAATCAAACAGCAGAGAGAGAACACTCAAATTAATAAGATCAGAAATGAAAAGGGGGACATAACAACAGATACAGAGGAAATTCAGAGAATCATCAGATCTTACTACGAAAGTTTATATGCCACAAAGTTGGAAAATGTACAAGAAATGGATTGGTTTTTAGATAAATACCATTTGCTAAAGTTAAATCAAGACCAGGTGAACAATCTAAATAGACCTGTTAGTCACGAAGAATTAGAAGCTGTTATCAAAAACCTCCCGACCAAAAAAAGCCCAGGGCCAGATGGTTTCAATGCAGAATTCTACCAGAACTTCCAAGAAGAGATGATACCTATACTCCTTAAGGTATTTCACAATATAGAAACAGAAGAGTCATTGCCAAACTCTTTTTATGAAGCTACAGTTACCCTGATACCAAAATCACATAAAGACACAACCAAGAAAGAGAATTACAGGCCAATCTCACTCATGAACATCGACGCAAAAATTCTCAACAAAATCCTGGCAAACCGAATCCAAGAACACATTAGAAAAATTATCCATTATGATCAAGTAGGCTTCATCCCAGAGATGAATGGCTGGTTCAACATACACAAATCTATCAATGTAATCCATCATATAAATAAACTGAAAGAAAAAAAACCATATGATCATTTCATTAGATACTGAAAAAGCATTTGACAAAATTCAACATCCCTTTATGATAAAGGTGTTGAAGAGATTGGGGATACAAGAATCATACCTAAATATAATAAAAGCTATTTACAGCAAGCCGACAGCTAACATCAATCTGAATGGAGAGAAACTATAAGCCATTCCATTGAAATCAGGAACACGACAAGGCTGTCCACTCTCTCCATACCTCTTCAAAATAGTGCTTGAAGTTCTAGCAATAGCAATATGACAACATAAGGGGATCAAGAGGATTCAAATTGGAAAGGAAGAAATTAAACTCTCATTATTTGCAGATGATATGATAGTGCACACGAATGACCCCAAAAACTCTACCAAAGAACTCCTACAGCTGATAAACACCTTTAGTAATGTGGCAGAATACAAGATCAACTCCAAAAAAATCAGTTGCCCTCCTATACACAAAGGATAAAGAAGCAGGGAGGGAAATCAGAGAAACTTCACCTTTCACGATAGCCACAAATAGCACAAAGTATCTTGGGATAACTCTGACCAAGGAAGTGAAAGACCTATTTGACAAGAACTTTAAGTCTTTGAAGAAAGAAATTGAGGAGGATACCAGAAAATGGAAAGATCTCCCCTGCTCTTGGATTGGGAGTATCAACATAGTAAAAATGGCAATTCTACCAAAAGCAATCTATAGATTCAATACAATCCCCATCAAAATCCCATCAAACTTCTTCACAGACCTTGAGAGAGTAATAATCAACTTTATATGGAAAAACAAAAAACCCAGGATAGCCAAAACAATCTTATATAATAAAGGAACTTCTGGAGGTATAACCATCCCTGACTTCAAACTCTATTACACAGCTACAGTATTGAAAACAGCTTGGTATTGGCATAAGAACAGAGAAGTCGACCTATGGAATCGAATAGAAGACCCGGATATTAACCCACACACCTATGAACACCTGATTTTCGACAAGGGGGCTAAAGGCAGGCAATGGAAGAAGGAAAGCATCTTTAACAAATGGTGCTGGCGTAACTGGATGTCAAACTGTAGAAGAATGAAAGTAGATCCATATCTATCACCATGCACAAAAATCAAGTCCAAATGGATTAAAGACCTCAACATTAATCTGACCACTTTGAACCAGATAGAAGAGAAAGTGGGAAGTAGTCTACAAGACATAGGCACAGGAGACCACTTCCTAGGTAGAACCCCAGTAGCACAGACAATAAGAGAATCAATGAATAAATGGGACCTCTTGAAACTGAGAAGCTTCTGTAAAGCAAAGGACACCATCAGTAAGACAAAAGAGCTACCTTCGGACTGGGAGAAGATCTTCACCAACCCCTCATCAGACAAAGGCCTGATCTCCAAAATATACAAAAAACTCAAGAAACTAGACACTAAAACTCTAATTAACCCAATTAAAAAATGGGGTGCTGATCTGAACAGAGAATTCTCAACAGAAGAACTTCGAATGGCCAAAAGACACTTAAGGTCATGCTCAACATCCTTAGCAATCAGGGAAATGCAAATCAAAACAACTATGAGATATCATTTTACACCAGTCAGATTAGCTAAACTCAAAAACACCAATGATAGCCTAAGCTGGAGAGGATGTGGAGAGAGGGGAACTCTCATCCATTGTTGGTGGGAATGAAAACTTGTGCAGCCACTGTGGAAATCAGTGTGGCGGTTTCTCAGGAAACTGGGAGTCAACCTCCCTCAAGACCCAGCAATTCCACTCTTGGGAATATACCCAAGAGATGTCCTATCATACCACAAAAGCATTTGTTCAACTATGTTCATAGCAGCACTATTTGTAATAGCCAGAGCTAGGAAACAACCTAGGTGCCCCTCAATAGAAGAATGGTTAAAAAAGGTGTGGAACATATATACATTAGAGTTTTACTCAGCGGTAAAAAGCAATGACATCTTGAATTTTGCATGCAAATGGATGGACATAGAAAACGCTTTACTGAGTGAGGTAAGCCAGACCCAAAAAGAGGAATATGGTATGTATTCACTCATATGTGGATTCTAGCCATAATTAAAGGTCTTTGAGTCTATAATTCGTGATCCTAGAGAAGCTAAATAAGAATGTGAACCTTAAGAAAATCATGTAGTTATCCTCCTGGAGATTGGAAGTAGACAAGAGGGCCAGGCAACCTCGAGTGCATGGGGGGGGTGGGGGGATTGTTGGAAGGGGAGAGGGTTAGAAAGAAGGCAGTAGGGGAGGAATGGGTAAAGCTCAGGGGATTGGGATGGGGGGAGGGAGGAAGGATGGATATGGGATCAGGGAAGTATATATCTCAACTAAGGGAGTCATTTTAGGGTTTACAAGAGACTTGATTATAAAGCGGATCCCAGGTCCAAGGAGAGATCCCCAGATTGTTCTCTGGATAGAGGAGAGGGTGCCTGAACCGGCCTTGGCCCATAACCATACTGATGAATATTTTGCATATCACCATAGAACCTTCATCTGGCGATGGATGGAGATAGAGACAGAGACCCACATTGGAGCATTGGACTGAGCCCCCAAGGTCTAAATGAGGAGCAGAAGGAGGGAGAACATGAACAAGAAAGGCAGGACTGTGAGGAGTGCGTTCACCCACTGATACAAGGGGACTGATCTAATGAGAGTTCACCAAGGCCAATTGGACTGGGACTGAACGAGCACGTGATCCCACCAGATTCTCTGAATGTGGCTGACTCGGGGTCTTTCTGAAAAGCCATTGACAATGACACTGGGACTTGTTTCCTCTGCATAACTGGATTTTTGGGATCCAGTCTGTTTGGATGCTCACCTTCCTGGACCTGGAGGGAGTGGGGAGGAACTTGAACTTCCCACAGGGCAGGAAACCCTGACTGCTCTTAGGGATGGAGAGGGAGGAGGAGAGGGAGTGGGGGGAGTGGGAGGGTATTGGGAGGAGGGGCGGAAATGGAAACTTTTATAAATTAATAAACTTTTATAAAAAAAAAGATCCACCCCATCCACATGTACCTCCTGTAATTTCTCTTTAGTCAATGTCGATTCTTTCTCAGTCTCAGCTGTTAATTCCCTGGGACTATTTGAGTCTTTGTCACCATCTAAGGTTTTGTTTAAATGAATTATTAGATCAGGTGTTATCCCAACAGTGGGTCGTAGACTGGAAATGTCTCCTAGCAAATCTTTGAAAGTCATTAATAGTCCACAATCAATCTCTCCTAATTTGTGCTTTTTGTGTTCTAATTATCTGTAAACCTATTTATAACCTAGGTACTTCTTTATAATTTTTCAGGAACAATTTGTAATCCCCATTTAGGCAAAACTTTTTTTTTTTACTTCAAACATTCTTTCTAAAGTATCTACATTTGAAGCAGATAGCAAAATTCATCTGTATAATGGTAAATTATAGTTTTAGGAAATTGTTTATGTATTATTCCCAATGGCTGACTTACAAAATATTGGCACAGGGTGGGAGAAGGCTGCAGACTTTCTGGGCAGGTCTCGGTAGTAGAGTGAACTTGGGTTCCCCGTGGGTGCCAACCTGTTGCAATTTATAATAACATAGTCCCACACTAGGCCAGAATGGAGTATAATAAAGGTTTGTTTATTCAGGGAACACTCACAGGAAAAGCACTGATCAGCAGTCTTCTGTGTGAGTGGGGCACTGTGTGAGTGGGGAACCAAATCCAGCCACCAAGAGGCCCACTTAAGCTTTATGTCTGCATCTATAGAACATGAGACCACACCCGAAGTGGGCTGGCATCTTCAAGGCTATTGACTGAAGGAGTTCCAACAGCATATAGGTGAAGTTTTTCCTATTTTTTTGTTTGTTTTGTTTTATTTTTCAAGACAGGGTTTCTTTGTATTCTGGCCATTCTGGAACTCACTCTGTAGACCAGATTAACCCCGAACTCACAGAGATACTTCTGTCTCTGCTCTCCAAGTGCTGGGATTAGAGGCATGCACCACCACCAGCCCTAGTTTGATTTCTTTTTTTTTTTTTTTAAAAAAACTGATGGAGAAAGTCAACAGACCCTAAGTAAAATAAACAGAAATAAAAACACAGAAATAATTAAAACAAAATCTGCGCCACGAAAAAGAAGGCTGAAAAAGAGACATGGGGAAGGGGTGGGGGATCTCATTATAAGGAAGTCTTGTGACAGCTGACATCCCATTAAAAATGAGGATGGTCACAAGAAAATGAAGGGCACAGCCCTTGAGGTTCTAAAATCTGGGTGGTTAGACAGGAAGGAAAACAGGATTCTACATGCAAGAGAATAGCTTCAAGATTAAAAGAAAATTCAAAATAATTTCACAATTTAAAAAACCAGAATTAAAGGTGGGCAGTGTTTGCACACGTGGTAGGCAGAGGAAGGTAGATCCCTGTGAGTTCGAGGCCAGCGTGGTCTACAGAGTGAGTTCCAAAACAACTAAGGCTGTTACACAGAGAAACCTTTCTCAAGAAACAAAACTAAACAATATCAGAATTTATCCACTTTAGCCTATGGTACAGGAATTCTGGGGGAAATGCCAGAATAATTTACATTTGGGGAATTCATAGCTATAGAAAAATGAAAACTACAGGACCTGTAAAACTTGGTAAGGCAAGTTTTATTTCTGAAAAATAAAGTGACCACCCAAAAAATTAGAATAGTTCCTTTTTTATCCAGTTTTTACATTTACTTATTTACAAAAGACATCACACACAATACAGAGAGTATGTTCAGCATCCACCCTTTAGTGATAAAACAACTGATGAGCCAAGAACGACATTCTTCCATCAGATAGAGGGTATCTGTGGAAAATCCAAAGGAGACACTCTACTTTGTGGGGAAGCACTCAAAGGCTTTTCACTCAAAATTGTTGTCCACCAGAAACTGGATATGCTGTGAAAACATTTCCTGGCGTTACCTCTCCTACACATTGTACCGAGGTTCCAGGTAGACACAGCAAGGTGTCTGGTTTGCGATAGAAACTGTAAAGACAGCAACATTGCCTCGTGTTGGCTTTGAACAGTTGAGCATGATCTACTGTGGCGTGTTTTCTGCGGTACTTTCATTCTTCGCCTGTGGGTTTATCACTAACTTCATGGAGCTTAGAGAACTTTCAGTCTTTATTTCTTTCATTTTATCCATATTCTTCTTTTCTCTGTGCAAGAATCGACTTTCACACGCCCCCAGTGACTGACTTGAAGTTCGTTGAGGGTGCTTTCATGTTTCCAAATCATCCTTTTGAGTAATTTCTCCAACACTGAGTTAAAGCTCCCAGATTCTTCCTCTGCTCTATAATCTAGTGCTAATCTCATATACTGCACTTTAAAACCTTGTGTCTTATCGTTTTCCTGCCCTCGGGTACCTCGCATCCTCTGTGTCTCTAATCTTGGGATATTTAGGATATGGTTCTATTATTTTAATGTGTTTTTTTTTCTGGTAATTGTACTGTCTATCTATGTCAGTTCAAAATCAGTTTTGATGGTGTGACCAGTCTCTCCTGCTTTGGCTCTTGTTCTCTGCAACTGTATATGCTTGATATTTATTCAGTCTTTTTTGGATGCCAGACTGATGAATTTTAGCCTGTTGAGTCATGGATATTTTTCTGTATTTCTATACAGGTCCTGGAGCTTTGTTTGGGATGAGGTTAAATTACTTGGAAACCGTTTCAGATCTTTTTATGATTTGCTTGGCAGGTTCAGAACAGTTTCCAGCCTAGTGCCTCCAGGCTAATTATCACCCTCTGTGAAGCAATGTCCCACAAACATTCTTCCCAGTGCCTTATGCTTGCGTTTTTGCCCATAGCTGATGTGACCAAGCCTTTCCCCAACCCTATGTGAACCAGTCATTGTTGTTGCTACTTTTTCTCTATGATCCCCAAATACTACTATTCTAAACAAACAAAAAGGGTAATGATAAAATAACACCCAATGACATTCTGCTGTGCTCATAGATCAGCGTCTTGCCCAGCTATGTCAGAGAATCTTAAGCAGTTACAATGCAAACTTAGTTTCCTCTAAGGGAGTCCCACTGGGGAAACAAACTATTCTTAAGGATTCCTTGTGTATACATTATGGCATCCAATAGAATGTTTTTTATGAGATTTCAAAGCGTAGGAACAAGTGGGTCTCTTTTCTTTCTGCTTGTTTTGCTCAGTTCTGATGTGTTAGTTTCTCTTTTATCCATATTATATTATTGTCTCCTAGAAGCCTGTTTGTTTTCTAATGAGAGACAGAATAGGTGTGGATCTGAATGGGAGGGGAGGAGAGGTGAGGAGGGACTGGGCGGAGTAGGGTAAGGAGGAATCAAAATCAGGATACGCTGTGTAGAAAAAGATCTATTTTCAGTAAAAGAAAAAGTATTTGAAGGCATCTCTAAGTCTGACCCTGAGAGTACTCTGCGACAATCTGTAACTGGGAGTTTGAAGGCTACCGTGCTTTCAACACCACTGCCTTTTCTTCAGGATATCTGGGGGTTTGGGAAGCTTTTGTATTGAAGGGGAAACAAAAAAAAATTGTATCTGTGCTTCATCCACACTGGGATGAGCACCATGCCAGAGGCACGAGACGTACGCCCTGCAGATCCTGGAATACCAGTTTAACTCTGTGATATTTTTTGAATATTCTATAACAAAACAACCGGGTGGATGGAAAGAGAACGGGTTGTTAAGCTGTAAGAGTGAACTGCTAAGGCCTTTGTCTCTGAAAACCACCCATGTATGCTTTGCCTCTTCCATGGTTCTTTCGTCTGAGAGTGTGAAGCAGGTGGATGAAGTTGAGTCTCTGTCATAGTGACATCATCTGTGACACGTTAATGCTCCAACCGGCAGGAAACTTTCATGGATAAACTTGTACAATGCTTTTACTATAGTTTATCCCATCTCTGCTCCCCTGTCTTTATAACCAGTGGAGAGAGAGTGTGTGTTCCCAACTGTGGAGCAAACTCTGGGTTCAACTCCCAGCACAACCACTTAGGGTTTTAACATAGGAGGAGCTTGACTGAGTCTCTTCTGGTTTGAATCTCCTCATGTAGAAAAGACATGGGACCTTATTAGGTCCTTATTAGCATAGGACCATGCCAGATATCTGTAATGAGGGGTTGGAGACATGACTCAGCAGTTAAGAGCTCACGATGCTCTTTGAAAGGACCTGGGTTCAAATCCCAGTGCACACATAGCAGTTCACAATCATCTGTAACTCCAGTCCCAGGGGATCTGATACCCTCTTCTAGCTTCTATGGGCACTGCATGCAAGTTGTACACAGACATGTATGCTGGCAAAACACCCATACACATAAAATAAAAATTAAGGTAAAAAATCTTATAAGAATATGAGTCTTAAGGTTTCTATTGTTGTGGTGAAACACTATGACCAAAAAGCAAGTTGGAGACAAAAGTGTTTACTTGGCTTACACTTCAACATCGCTGTTCATCACTGAAGGAAGTCGGGATGGGAGCTCAAGCAGGACAGGATCCTGGAGGCAGCAGCTGGTGCGGAGGCCATGGAGTGTGCTGTTTCGTGGCTTGCGCCCCATGACTTGCTCAGCCTGCTTTCTTATAGAACCCAGGACCATCAGCTCAGGGATGGCACCGCCCACCTTGGGCTGGGCCGTCCTCCATTTCTCACAAAATGAGAAAATGCCTAACAGCTGGATCTCATGGAGTCCTTTCCTGAGCTGAGGCTCCTTTCTCTGATGACTCCAGCTTGTGTCAAGTTGACGCACAAAACCAGCCAGGACAATCTGTAAAGTCCTTGAGACAATGCCAACTTGTGTGAACTTGGTTGCCTATTTACTCTGCCTGGCACCTCATCTCCCAAGAAGAGGGAAGTTTAGCTTCTCTTTCTGCTTCCTCCTGACCCCTCACAGCTGTCACTGTCTGCCTGCCTTCCGGTGGCTTTTAACAAACATTTCCTGAATGCCGCCTGTGTACAGGACACTATTTTAGGCTGATTCTATTTGAAATGTAAAAGTCCTGTCCTTCTATTCTTTCCATATAATGAAATGAATCACTACTTAAGCAGTCTACTGCAAGAGATGAGCTAAGAGAGGGGAAGCAAAGCAAGGTATTTCATTAGTCTGTTTTCTCTCCCTCCTCCTTTCATTTGCCTCCTGAAGAAAATATAATAAGAAATTATTTGTGGGGCTACTGGAGGATATAGCTTTTTTTTTTTTTAAGTTGAGAAAGTGTCTGGCTGTCATCAGCTCTGAACCAGTAGGGGGCAGTAATGTCCAGCTATAGAAACATTCGCTGTTAACGGCCCCTTGCAAGAGTGCACAGAGAAATGGAGGAGTGAGGCGGGTTTCTAAATTAATTTCGTAAATTAATTTAGGGGGCATGCTGCAGGGGTGTGGGGGAGGCATGTAGGGGCTGAGACTTGAACGGTATTGTGGTGTATGATGTGAAATTTCCAGAGTCAATAAAGAATTAGGCAATAATAATAATAACAATAATAACAATAAAGTATACAGCAGAACCTACTTTTAACTTGATTACTGGAGGATCTTCAGATTCTTAAACTGCTGTTCTGTGCAGAGAAGAAAGAGACTCCTGCTAAAACTGGGAACTGCGGTAAGTTTCTAATGAGGCTGGTGTTACCAATGAAGGTCTTCTACCTTGTCTCAGATTCATTAAGAAACTAAAGAAGAAGCTAAAAGATTGTTTTGTTTGTTTGTTCATTTGTTGTTTTCTGTTCATCAAATATTCTCAATTGGGATCAGGGAAAGAGTAACCTTCTCTTAAGGAAGGTCGTGAACACCAGCTGGACCACCTGACTTCTACTTCACTCGGCTGCTTAAGAAGTTTGCAGAAAGTAGACTGAGGTGGGTTGGGCTGGTCAGGAAGCCGCTTTTTCAGGACTGTGCACAAGATAAGGGAGTGTCCAGCGAGACAGAGAAGGACTAATCCAAGAACCTCACCCTGTTCTCGGCTCCTGCTTTCTGCTCTCACCACTGGCCAGCAGAGGGGATGCATCGCTCAAGCAAGCCCAGCTCAGATCTCCGTCTAGAAGTCGTTTGTCTCGTCCAGTGTGCCAGTACTCTGGAGAAAGCAGGCTCCAAGGCTAGCCTGGTCTGTATAGCAAGCTCCAGATCACCCTGTCCTGAAAACAGAAAAGGAAAAAAGGGAGGGAGGGAGGGAGGGAGGGAAGAAGGGAGGGAGGGAAGGAGGGAGGGAGGGAGGGAGGGAGGAAAGGAAGGAAGGACGGGAGGATGGAGGGAGAGAGGGAGGAAGGGAAAAGAAAAGAAAAACAACTTGTGTTGTATGTTTCCAGAAAACTACTATTTCTCCTTTCTTGTGATATTTGTTTTCTGTAGAGTTCACTTCGACTTTCTGTACAGTGTAGATATTATATCTAGTCCCTGTAGTACGTGTTACTGTTTTTATGTGTGTATTTTAAGCTTTCTTTTACATTTCTTTTTTTCATAAAAAAAAAAGATCTGGTACAGAGAAAATATTTGATTTCTTGTTTTTTATTTTTTGTTTCTTATTAATCCTGAGTATCACTTTTATTGTCTAAAAATACCTAATCAACTCCAGTCATGTGGTTAAAGCCGAAACTGTTCAATATCTCACTAATGACAACTGTTAGATCCGGAACCCCCACACACAGACAGCTGAGGTGCCTATTTAACACATCAGAGTGGTCACTGTCTGCCAGCTTCTCTCCACATCTGTTGAGGAGACCTCCCTGCTGGCATATCCGTCCCCTACCCTAAACTCTCCAGTCCCGGGAACTGTGCCGGGACTCAACCACAAGTTGCTCTTCCCTGTGGAACCCAGCCATTTTGGCTATACCTGTTTCTTGGTCTCCTGGTTCCTCTCTTCGTTTCCTCTCTCACTCCCCACCGTCCCCACCACCTCCTCTTATGACCAGTTCAGTCTGGACCCTTGCAGATAGATACCTCTGCCTACACTCCACCTCATATCTACAATAAACCTGTCATACCTTAGAAACAGTTATCGTTCTCCCTTTCTTTCTTTCTTTCTTGCTTGCTTGCTTTCTCTCTCTCTCTCTTTCCTTTTATTCTCTCTCTTTCTTCCTCTCTTTCCCTCTCTCTCTCTTTCTTTTTTCTTCCTCTCTCTCTTTCTTTTCTTTCATTTTCTCTTTCTTCCTCTCTCTCTCTCTCTCTCTCTCTCTCTCTCTCTCTCTCTTTCTTCTTCATTCAACAACAGTGTCCCTGCTTCCCACTTACCTTTCTGGCCCGGGGTTGGGTTGGGGATGGCAGAGAACAACCTTGCCCCTGATTACTCTTTGCTTGCTCCCCAAGTCTTCGGTGCCTAACAGCCTTCTCCAGTCATGTGCCTCAAGCTCTTGCCAGCAAGTACTGCAAACTCCTTTTAAGAGGGGGCATCCCCTTCCTTCCCATTTCCTGTAGACGGGGAAACGTCTTGTCAGAGCCATAACACAGAAGGACTTTGTGTTTCTGATAAGCTGAACATGGCTGGGTGAAACCTATTTGAGCTGTTGGGGTAAAGGTTAAGGTTAGGATTCAAACGGCCTGATTTTTTTCCCTTGTGTATAAAATAGAAAATATACTGCAAGGTTTTTCACTTAACATTACTGCATGTGCCCACGTACATATGAGAACATGGCCTTTGGTGGGGGTGTACTATTCTACTAGCTGGCCCAGTCTTCTATTTCGCCCCCACATGTTACTTTTGTTTTGTTAGATGCATAGCCAGGGAAGGTCTTCCCGAGGTGGATTCCTGGCTCCGTTCCTGCTGATATTCCCTTAGCATTTATGGCTAGCCAACAGACTGAATTGTGTACTTCACTGGCTCACCTTGTGTGTTGTCTGCTTAGTCTTAAAAGTGAGCATGAGAGATGGTTCAGTGGTGAAGAACACTGGTGCCCTTCCAGGGGCCCATGGTTCGCTTGCCAGCAACCACATGGCTATGCACAACCATCCGATCCCCATTTCAGTGGTAAATTCATCTTCATTATAGTGTCTTAGTTCACACTGTTACCTCTCTCTCACACACACACACACACAGATACGTATAAATAAACATGTATGCTCTATTTATTATAAATGTATATTTATATAAATGTACAAATATGCCTTTGGACTCCTGTTAGCATGTCTTTAGGTTAACTTTCTATAAATTTCTATGATTGCTGAATTGAAAGATATTCCTGACTGAAGGTTTAATGCTTACTCTAATCTTAAATTGTAGTTTGAAAATGCATAACAAAAGCTGGGTAGGGTGGCAGCAGATCTCTGAGTTTGAGGCCTGATTGATCTACATAGAGAACTTCAGCCCAACTCGGGCTACAAAGTGAGACCCTGACTGAAAAAATAAAATCATAAAGGGTCTAGAGACATAGCCAACAGGTAAGTGCATCATTTTTGCAGAGGACCCAGATTGGGCACACCTGTAACATCAGCTCAGGGATAGGGCACATATGGTAAGTATTTTCCTGCCAACAGACCTCTCCGCCGATGCAAATAATGCAATCAGACCACATCAAATCGAATTAAAAGATATCCAGGTTTAATTGAATGCCTGTGCTCTCGGGTTGTCCCAGGAAAGCAGGGGGTGGGGGGAGAAAAGACCACTGGAGAGGAAAAGGGGAGATCACATGTTTATTCTCTGGGGGTCAGTTTAAATAGTCTGTGGGAGTGGTCTTGACCCTCCCTGGGCAGGGGTCACCATTTGGTGGGCTTTCTCAGAGGTGGAGTTTTGACTGAGGCAACTCCCAGGGGAGGGAGTTTATGCCAGGAGCTGGGGTGAAGCCCCCAGCCAAACAATCCAGACTTTTTGTATAAAGGGGTGCCAGCAAGCTGAGGTGACGCCCCTCAACCAAACACTTTAGACTCTTTGGATAAAGGGACGCTGGCTCAAGTCTGGCTACTTCCTGCAGGCATGGGGTGACATGGGAGAGGGGAGAGCTGGGAGTTGGTGGGCTCACATTCAGGGAGAGGTGTGGCTGGAGCAGCGTCCAGTTTATTATTATCCTGGAGACCTCAGGAAGCTGTTTCTTGAGGGAAATGAGAAGGCAGGTGGGTGGGAGAAAAAATACATTGTTATTATTGGCTCTATGAATGGGCTAGCCATGGGAAGAATCATTAACTGCCAGAAAGAATGGGACAGAGAAGTGCCCTGGTTGTACAGGTGAGGCTCAGGTGTATAATTGAGATACAATAGCAGATAAAACCAGATTTTAGTTGGTAGGTGTCCTTGAACCAGGAGAGTTGGTACCAATGGTGAAGTCCCAGGAGCTGGTTCAGGTATTGACATTGCCTGGAGGGCCCTTTGTAAGTTGGTCTTGTCTAAGACAGCAGGAGTGACCTGTAAAATATGCTTGAAAATGGGTGGGGTTAAAAGAGACTCTGGAGATTGTTAGTTTTTACTAGACCTGATTTTTGATACAGCAGTACAAATTTTTCGGGAACTTGCAGGTGTCTGTAAGACAACTGGAACAGATTTACATCTTGGTGTTATAGCAAAAGGCTATTGCTTTAGCTTAAAATGTATGAACATTTTAGAATACAAAGGGAATTGAGAACTCTGAATTTTGTTTTTTTGTTTGTTTTTCAAGACAGGGTTTTTCTGTAGCTTTGGAGCCTGTCCTGGAACTAGCTCTTATAGACCAGGCTGGCCTTCAACTCACAGAAATCCACCTGCCTCTGCATCCTGAGTGCAGGGATTAAAGTTATGTGCCACCACTGCCTGGCCACGAACTCTAAATTTTTAAAGATACACCTGAAACCTCTTAGTCCTGGACTAGGAAGCCTGTGAAAGAGGCACACCTGTCTGTATTTTAGCAAGAAACTTAACAAATGTGATAATGAGTTGCCATTAAGTCATCAAATACCATTGGACAGATCGGAGAGGGATAAATGAGCAGCTCTTTTAGCTATGCAGGCAATCCCAAGTCTCTCCTTAGTCCTTGGAAAACACCAGCCTTAGAAGCAGTGCTTGATGTTAGCTGCTGAGTACAAGAAACCTGAAGATTTTCCTGTTGGGGGAAGATTTAGTCTATCTTTCTTGGCAGGATGAGAAGACCAATTCCCCGTGTAGCATCCAGGAAGCTGAAGAGGTAGAAGGCCACTTTTTGCTGTGCAGGTGGCTTTGCCAAACCCAAAGGCAAGTCTCAAGGCAGAAGATCTTTTGAACCATGCAACTTTTTGGAGGAGTTATAGGATGCTGCAAAGAGCTGGCATGTCTCTGTGTTAGAAGCTCTTTTCTTAAATGCCATACTCTTAGATCTGTCAAGACACTTGAGAATTGGGTACCATTATCTATTATATTTAAACTAGACATTTAAGTTAAATTTAGACATCTATTTTACCCAATAAGTTACAGCTTACCAGTGCTAGGAAATATAGGAAGATTAAAAGGAATATTTTAATAAGTCAAAGAACACTAGCACATGTGGATACTTTTACCCAAGGAGGCAATGAGGTAAAAATGGAGGTTACCCATGTGTTTGTATTTTTCCAGAGCTGTTGTAATCTGGAGTTATCAGCCTTACAGATCTAAAACATGTATACATACACACAGAGAAATAAAACAAGCATTACTATGGCCACATTATTTTAACAGACAGACAAATAAAACTCTTTTTAAGAACCTGTGTCAGCCGACCAACTTAAAAATCCTGGTGTAAGCGAAGGACAGGGTGGTCCCATTAAGGACCAGATTAGCAGATGCTACAAGAGGGAATAAGAACAAAAGGAAGGAAGAACTATACAGTTTTAGAGTGGAAGGACGGGATAAAACAGATCTGGATCCATTGTAGAGAACAAACAGTGAGAGAAAACACCTAGAGAAGCGGGGAGGGGAGTGGGGTGGGAGCATGCATCCAGAAACCATGGGCTTTTGGAGTCTTGTTTGTTTTTGTGTTAGATGTTAGCCCCAATTTGAAAGGATTTTTTTGTAAAAGGCAGTCCAAGGGTGTTTGAGGATCTGGCTTAGAATCACAAGAACCTATTTAGAAGTCTATGCCAAATCTTGGGACTCAAACCTGTCACAATGTGTCCACCAGGACAGGGCTCTTGAGTTAAAAATGGCGGGGGTGGGGGGTGGGAGTTGGGGGATGGAGGTCGTGAGAAATGAGTGGCAGACCTCTCTATCGACTCAGTCCCAACTCAGCAAGATCTGGCTCAACCCATGTGTTGGGCACCTGGCACAGGCCATGACAGGAAAGCCCGAAAATCGTCAAACATAAAGAAGCACAAATGCCCCCCACCCCCACCCCAGCGGCATGTACTCAAAAAAGGGAACTCACCAAGATGAAGCCAATCTTAGCCTGGCAGAGAGCACACGTGAGAAGGGCATTTTTCCAACACATAGCCCTGGGTCCGTGGGGAAAACAGCCCCCGGCCCCATGGAACCTCCAAATATTAAGTATTTTCTTAAATGAACCTCTCCACCAACACAAATAATCCCAATCAGATCAAATCAGAGCAAATTAAAAGAAGCCCATGTTTAATAGATGACCTTACTCCTGGGTGGCCCCGGGAAAACATGGAGAGGGGAAGAGAGAGAAGGGAAGACCACACAAAACCCGGAGACCACGGGGAACCTGGAGATCACATGTTCATTCTCTGGGAGACAGTTTAAATAGCCCGTGGGAGTGGTCTTGACCTTCTCTGGGAAAGGGTTACCATTTGGTGGGCTTTCTTGACCCTCCCTGGGGAGGGGTCACCATTTGGAGGGCTTTCTCAGAGGTGGAGTTTGGACTGAGGCAACTCCAGGAGTTGGGGTGAAACCCCCAGTCAAACAATATACACATAAATAAATTATTTTAATGAATAACAAAATTCACCATCCTAACTGTTGTACACAATTTGGGTTATTAGTATGTTCACATTGTTATACAATAGCTGTCTGGAGCGTTTTCATCTTATAAAACTGTAGCTCCATCCCCACGGAACGGTAACTCACAATTCTCCCCCCACCCCAGCCTGTTCCCCTGCAGCTCTATGTCTTTCTCTAGGAATGTGAACACTTAGGTACCTCATTTAAATGCACCCATGTAATATTGGTCTCATTTTTACTGGCTCACTGCATTAGCCTCATGTCTTTGAGTTTCAGCCATGTTGCAAATAACACGTGATAGAATTCCCTTCTCTCTTAAGACTGAATAATTTTGCTTTGTATCTGTAGGTGCCACATTTTCCTGAAATTCTATTTGTGAATGGACACATGTGCTGCTTCAATTTGCTGCTTTTGCTGAGAATGCTGCCATGCTCGTATGCAAAACTCTCCTCAGGACCTAGCACTTAACTCATCAGGATAGATACCCATGAGTGGGGCTGATGCATCAATCATATGGTAATTTTATTTTTTATTCTAGCTCACTGGTAGATGCTTGCCTAGCAAGTGCAAGGCTTGGGTTTGATCTTCAGCTCAAAACAAAACAAAGAAAGAAAAAACACCATCTTTACCTGTTGTATGGAGGTTGCTTGTTTGCTTCCCGGCCCGACAGCTTAGACCCAAAATAATCACACAGAAACTATATTATTTAAATTACTGCTTGGTCCATTAGTTCTAACTTCTTATTGGCTAACGCATATATCTTAATTTAACCCATTTCTGGTAGTCTGTGTATCACCACAAGGCTGTGGCTTACCAGGTAAAGTTTCGGTATTTGTGCCCCACTGGGCTACATGGCTACTCTCTGACTCTGCCTCCTTTCTCCCAGCATTCGGTTTAGTTTTCCCCACCAAGCTCTGCTCTTCCCTATCAACAGGCCTAAGATAGTTTCTTTATTCACCAATGGTATTTACAGCATACAGAGGGGAATCCCACATCATTTACCTGCGTAAAGAGAGATCTCTGAAAGGAACCCCTGGGCTGCGCAACTAGCACCAGTGAGCTGCAGTGTCTGCTGTAAGTGTGACCCCCTCTCTGGTGGTCTGCACAGAGAGGTGATCCCTCTGAGGATACTGAAGCACTGCTGGGCAGTTTCTGGGACTGCCACACCCCATCTCCAAACATTCCACTTGCTTGCTGCCTTCATATCTTTGCCTCTTTGTTCTCGTTTGATTCTTTGTTCTTTGTTTTCCGTCCAAGAGAACCACCAAGTGATCATATGTGCAGTGGGGTCAGTGATGAAGATGAGAGTTCACTGCAGAAGCATCTTGTGCTTGTTGGTTTTAGTTATCTGGGATGAGGAACAGCAACTGGGAACCTGTCTCCATCAGATTACCTAGAGGCAAATCTGTGGGACATTTTCTTCATTAATACTTGATGTGGGAGGGCTCAACTCACTGTGGATGGAGACATCCCTAAGCACATGGTCTTGAGTCATAAAAGAAAGCAGGCTGGGCAACTTATGTCAAGCAAGTCAGTAAACAGCACCTCTCCATGACCTCCGCATCAGCTCCTGCCTCCAGGTTCCTGTCTTGAGATGCTGCCCTGACTTCCCCTTCATAACAGACTATGACTGTAAACTGGCACAGATCCTTTCCGCCCCAAGTTACTTCTGGTCATGTTTTATCACTGCAATAGAAACCTAACTAGGACATTGCCCTACCCTGTTTCTGGGTCAGGTTAAATAAACATGGCTTATCTAAGAATGCATCATCATGCGTGCCGATCAACTCATATCCTAACTGACTCTCTTACTTGTGAGATAACTGCCGGAGACTCGGTTGAAGTGAATAGACTCTAGGGCAATATATTGATAAGATCAACTCTTTGCCAGGCAAATCAATAAATACTCCCGTCTTCTTTCTATGGATACTAACACTTTCCTATTGGGTTTCCTTATTCTTTTTAAAGCTTGCCTTTTGTGAATCACCCATTCCAATGGGAAACAGACCTTTATGTCACAGACAAAGCTATTGCGCTCTCTTGTGGATCAACAGTATCCCTTTTAAGACATATGTTTTTATGTATGCATGCTCCTGAAATGAAAATAATAAAAGGAGAGTTCCCCTCTTCTGTCATGTGACCAAATAATTTCTCAGAAAAATATTTCTTCTCTCTAATTATTCCTGTTTATGACAATAACAAGAGATTCACAGCACCCACAGAGAAATTTCCTTCAGAGGTGGTATTCTTGGTTTCCTCCTTAAAACACCTACCACTAAAGTAGATGAGTACAGATTCCATGGCTTCCCATTTCACAAGAGGCTAAAGCCCAGCTGTGGTGTACATGCCACTGTATCTTTAGAAACCATTGTTAAGAAGTGCAGCACAGTTTGTGTGCTCGGAGCTCTGGGACCTGGAGGAATCTCTCCACTGAGCAAGAGGAACACCCAATACCAGGATGAGTTCATATAGGTAGGGAGTGTCTTGCCCAGGAATAAGGAAGTCAGCTACATGGAGTCTGGTGATACATATATACACACACATATGTATATATATGTGTATATATATAGTGTGTATGTGTATATATGTGCATATGAGTGTGTATGTATACATGTATGTATGTGTGTATATGTGTGTATGTATATGTATGTGTGTATATGTATGTGTGTATGTGTATGTATGTGTATGTGTGTATGTATATGTATGTGTGTGTGAGAGAGAGAAAGGCAGGCCATTGACACTGAAGTCTAGTTCAGAATTGGGAACTCACATGACACAGAGAGGGTGTGAAGAGATGTCTCAGTGAGTAAAAGTGCTTCCTGAGCAAGCATAGGACCTGAGTGTGAATCCAAGCATCTACTTTTAAGAAGACAGGCATGGCAGCTGTGCCTGTAACCTCAGGTTGCAGGGAGAGCCCATTGTCCAGATGGCCTAGCCAAAATGGCAAGCTTCAGGTTCACTGAGAGGCCCTGGCTCATGGAATAAGAGGGAGAGCGACAAAGCAGGACACCAAACGTCCTCCTGTGGGTTCCACCTTCACGCTCACGGGGCCACATATTTATCCTTCTGTGTACACACATCTACACCATGCGCAGAACTTCCAAACCCAAAGATAATGCTTTTTTTCAAAGCACAATTAGTATCCTAGGGTTCTGATTTCTTTTTTTCTTCTATCTCCTTTGTTTTTTCTTTTTCTTTCTTTTTTTTCTTTTTTGAGTTAGGGTCTCATTATGTAGCCTTGGTTGTCCCAGAGTTCACTGCAGACCAGGTTGACCTCCAATTCATGGATATCTACCTCTCTGTGTGCTTGCTGGATGCTGGAATGTAAAAGATGTGTGGCAGCCTGCCTAGTCCAATAATCTTCCTTTGTCTTAATTATTCTTTTAGATATAAAACCGACAACAGGACATTGCGTACGGAATCAGACACTCTTCCCAAGAACTCTCTTTTAGGTTGCATTTTACGTAACTGGGGCCACTTTAAGACAGGCAGTATTAGGACAAAAAAGCAGGCTGGAGAGATGGCTCAGAAGTTAAGAGCAATGGCTGCTCTTGCATATAACCTGGGTTCACTTTCCAACACCACACGGTGGTACACAGCCGTCCACAGCTCCAGTTCCAGAAGATCTGAAACTCTCTTAAGACATGATGTATGCAGGGAAAACACTCATATAGATAAAAAAGTAAATCTTTAAATATAAAAAATAGAGAAAGCTAGGTTTTCTTGAAATGTATCTTGGCACCAACAGAGACTAGAAGATGAACAAAATTTGCCTTAAATGGATTTAAAATTATTATAATACAATTATTCAGTTACATTTGTTTTTGCAAAACAGAAGGCTGATGATCATGATTTCTATGTTCAGATATTCATGTCATTACATCAAAACCCCATATTGCAAAGGATTTTCAAGACTTGCTATTCCCAGATGTCTGTAGTCCCAAATCTGTATACATTTGTAACATGGGTTTCAGAGGGAATTTCTTTTCTCTCCTTGATTTAAAGGATGCTCTCTTTGGTATTCTATGTCCTAACTCACAATACCTGTTTGCCCTTGAATGTACTGATCATGACACTATGAAAAAAGCTCAATATATTTGGATAGGATAGCCAGAAAATAGAATGAAATTCCTCGTTTATTTGGAAACGTATTAGCCAAAGAATTAAGGTTCCTAAGTCCAAAGAACTGGAGCTTATCTTGGTATGTAGATGATCTTATTTGTAGTCTCATTAAGCTACACTTTAACAAAAGAACTATTCAAGTTTTGTTTCTCAGAGTTTCTGGATAGTAAGTATGTTCACAAAAAGCTCAAATATCTCACAAGAGGTAAAATATTTAGCACATATGCTAACTCTAGTAAGTAGGCTCCAGGGTCTAGACCAACCTTTCTAATGCTGTGGCCCTTAAATACAGTTCAGTTCTTCATGTTCTGGTGACCCCCAACCATAAAATTATTTCATTGATACATTGTAACAGTAATTTTCTACTGTTTTAAATCATAATGTAAATACCTGATATGCAGGACATTTGGTATGCGATCCCTGTAATAAGGTCATCCAACCCCCCACCCAGGGGTCATGACCCACAGGTTGAGAACCACTGTTCTAGATTAATGTGCTTTGGCCTCTGGAAGGAAGGAAGGCCTCTCAAATTTAGGACCATGTGCTTGTTAACCTCCCCACCCCCAACCATTGATGCTCTATAGGGAAGCTCAATAAACTTATTAGTTCCCCAGAGTGGGGTCTACTTTAGTGGAATTGTGCCTTGGCTTGGGGTTGGGACCTTATAGTAGGGGTAGACATTGCTTATGTCTCCCCTTGGGAAGGACTTCTTGATTTTGACAACTTCCAGAGATAGCGAGGTATCTGTTGTTAGTGTTTCATTTCCAAAGTGCTAAGTTTAAGAAAATATTTGAGTGATGCTGTGCTCCCATAGGTGCGTTGAGGACAAATGATTTGCTCAAGTCTAAATATCCTTAACTATCACATTCTATGTTCCATAACTAAATGGGTGAACAAGGCCACCTAGGCAAAGTGTTCTCTACAGGTTATCACAGGACCAGTAGAGTTGTGTAAATAAGCCTGGTAATAATTGAAGAAGAGTCCAGAATGTCTGATGTCATGGATTGAAGAAGGTATGAATATTTGGAAATTTTGGAAACTTATACTTTCATCTCTCAGTTGATATTATAAAGAATTCTTGTGTTTATCTCATAGATGCACAAACTCAAATGATATTTATGATGTAGCATTTATGCTAATCTGCAGTGTCTGATAGTATTTGTCAACATGGGGTTATAATGGGTAATGCAAGTAGGATAGTAGTAATTGAAATCATTGCTGTGAAAAAGATCACTGAGAGAATAAACTGAGAAGTGCAGAGAATGGAATTCCGGGAACACCAGTGTCTAAGATATAGATAAAGGAAGAGCATTCATAAAGTTCAAACCTGAAGAACTGAACAAACAGAAGACTAGATTGAGTCACAACTGCATTCTGTCCTTGACAGAGACAGATATTTCAGAAGGACAGCAGACAGATTTTCCTGTTAAAGGTGAATATTCGCTCGTTGTTAAATAGATAAAAGTTCAGGGACTAGTGGCAGTTAGCGGCTGCTTGGAGAGGGGTGTCATTTTCTTCAGTGGTGTATCTATTGGAAAGTAGTCCATGTTCATACAAGCAATCTTAAATTCAGTAACACACTACACACACACACACACACACACACACACACACATCGTAAAAGGCTGCTTGTGTGTTCCCGGCTGCCCAGACTCCCGAAAACAACCACACAGAAACTGTTTTAATTAAAGCAGTGGCTTGGCCAATTGTTTAAGCCTATGGCTAGCTAGCTCTTACATCTAAAATTAACCCATTTCTACTATTTTATATTTTACCATGAGGGTCATGACCTACCGACGGGTTTCAATGTGTCTGTGTCTGGTGGTGTCTCCATGGTTTCTCCCGACTCTGCCTTCCTTCTCCCAGCATTCAGTTCAGTTTCTCCCACCTAGCTCTGTTCTACCCTATCAGGCCAAGCCAGTTTCTTTATTAACCAATGGTATTCACAGCATACAGAGGGAAATCCCACATCACACACACATGCACGAAAGCACACACATGTGTATGCGCACACACATGCACAAATGCACAATGTGTGTATGCGCACACACATGCACACTCTCACACACACGCGCACACACACACATGAATGTGTACACACACATATACATACATGAACACACTTACACACAATACAAAAATTTGAAAGAACTTTTGGGAAGAAGAATTTCAGTAGAAGGAGAATGAAATGGGATAATGGGGATAGAAATGACGAAAACTTAGTATAAACTTGTATGAAACTGTCAAAGAATAATTAAAATAAAATGTTCTTAAAAGAAATCAGGAATAAAGGTGGACTTCCTATTTTCAATGAGATGATTGAACATCAAAAAAACAAAAACCAAATAAAGAAAGAAAGAAAGAAACCAAAAATCAAACCCACCTCAATGAAGTTTGGAAGTCAGTGAAAAACTTAGTCTGAGTGATGACCACTAAAGTGTCTTTATTCAGCTCCGGAGAGACAGAGGTAGGTGGATATCTGTGAGTTCAAGGTCAGCCTCATCTACTAGTGAGTTCTGGGATAGCCAGAGCTACAAAGCGAGACTCTATCTAAAAGACAAAAACAAAATAAAAATTGCAATTTGAATTCCCCAAGAGATGTAAAAGATGAAAGATGATTTTTTTCAGTCAGCTGTGCCAAAGATATTCAACATAAAATCTCTAACCTTGTGTTAGAATCTGTATTCGAAGTCCAGTTACTAGACCTCAAGAGTCATACGTCATGGATTTCATCTGAGTTCCTCTTTCTTTCCAGACACTGAGACTTTGACACACAAAGTTTTTGGGTAATATTATTTTAAAATATGTTGTTTTTGTTTCTGCTGCATTTGTTTAACTCTGTGAAGCTGTGATTCTTTGCCTGTCTAAAACACCTGGTGGCCTAATAAAGAGCTGAACGATCAATAGCAAAGCAGGAGCAAGGATAGGCAAGGCTGGCAGCAGAGAAAGGAAGAGGGGGAGCAAGAGAACAAGGAGAAGAGGTCATCAGGGCACAGCCCCCAGCTACACAGCAAGTCAAGGAGAAAGGAGTAAAAAAAGGTATACAGAATAGAGAAAGAGAAAAGCCCAGAGGGAAAAGGTAGTTGGGATAATTTAAGTTAAGAAAAGCTGGCAAGAAACAAGCCAAGCTAAGGCTGGACATTCACAACTAATAAACCTCTATGTGGGATTTATTTGGGAGCTGGGTGGCGGGCCCCCCAAAAAGCCAAAAGAGTAAAACATCACACAACACAAAGCTTCCACTGTGAAGCAGCTAAGCTTCTCCCAAGTTGTACAATGGACACAAAAGAAGAAATCTACTAGCCTGGGAGTTCCCATCTGCCAACTCTGTCCTCTTGCTGATGCAAAAACACAGCTCTCACCTCAAAGAGAGCAAAACCAAGTTTGTTCTGTAGCCAAATATGAATGACCAAGACCCAGGAACATAGATTCAGCTTGCCCCAAATACCGTGACCCAACATAGTAGCATTTTCACCAAGTTTTTATAGCAACAAAGCAAAGAAAGTTCTCAATGCATTAGTGCAGTGATTTTTGACTTTCCTAATGCTGGGACTCTTTAACACAGTTCCTCGTGTTGCTGTGACCCCCCGACCATAAAATTCCCTTCTTTGCTACTTCATAACTATTATTTTGTTTCCTTTATGAAACGTAATATGAATATATGTGTTTTCTGATGGTCTTAGGTGACCCCTAGGAAAGGGTCGTTCGCCTTCCACCAAGGAGTGGTGATCCAGCAGTTGAGAACCACTGCATGAGTGTAAACAGATGAGTGGGTTTCTGCAAAACAGGGAAGTTTCTGTATGGACCTCAGATACTGTCTGATAGTGATCACCTCTGGGTTATTGGAAGTTAGAAATGTGGTGGCACATTCCAAAAAAGATTTTACTTGATAGTCACAAGGATGTTAGGTCAAATACAGATGACGACAAATGGCTATTACAAGAGCAAAAGATAACCACGATAATTTGATTCTGGACCGGCAACATTCCAGTTCCTCACCACCGAGAAGTTCCAACCCGTCAGTGTTAGAGACAATCACAGCTTCCTTCTCCTCTAACTTCAATCCACACAAGCTGACTTTGCTCATTACAACAAAAACCCAAAATTCTTTTTTGCTTCCTGCTTATTTCGCAATAGAGCAATGCCTTGGGTAAAAAAATAGTCAAATCTGGGTCTCTGAAAGAGCACACAGTAGCTTTTGCCTGACTTAGCAATTCCGATCTAATGGATTGGTTCCTTATTTGAGGCTTAGTCACGTATAAAATGTATCAGGCATTCTTCTAGGCGGTAGAAACACACCAAGAAATTAGGGGGGGGGGGGAACAGAAATAAAGCAAAAATAAAACACATAAAAGGGAAGTCCAGCTTGAAACTGTCGGCGAGGAAAAACACGGGGAGGGGGTTGATCTTGTCTCGTAACAGATAAGGAAAATAAGGGGCTACTCCAAAGGCGCTTTGTATAACTCCGCAGAGTGATAGCCACTTAGGTCCTCAGGGTAAGGTAGGAGCAAGATGTTGATTTGTGTTATCACAAGTCGGAGGGGTTCCAAGGAGGCAGAAGGGAGGGACAAGGCAAATACATTCAAATTGAAGCAAATATTTATAGCAGAAGAGAAGGGAACACAGACATACACAGAGAGATCCCATGTAGCATCCCCAGCTCTCCCCAGGTTTCCAGCCAGGGAAAAGGAAGCAAGATGCGCCTGCGCAGTTGAGCGGCCACCTGCGTGGACGCCGGGGGCGGGGTCCGCGCTCCCCAGCTGGAGCTGGTCCAGGCTCCGCTCTCGGCCCCGCCTCTCCAGCGGCTCGCCTCTGGATTGGTCCGGGCGGGGGCGGGGTCCTAAGCCCGGAAGTGCGGCTGACGTGTCGGGGCCGCGCTCGGAATTGTGGGCTATTCGGCTAATGGCGTCGGCGAGTCTGGGCACCGGGGGTAGGCATCGCTGAAGCTTCTAGCCAGTTCGGCTTGGTGACGCCCGCCGTGGCCGGGCCCCGCGGCAGCGGGAGGGACCTGCCCGCCTGGTGGGCTCCCGAGCCGGCGCCGGCGGAGCCTCGAGGGGCGGTACGGCTGCGGGCAGAGCTCGGCGAGCAGCCGTCGGCGGTGCGGGGCGGCGGAGGAGGGGCTCTCGGGCACGCCTCGGGGGCGAGCCCAGGCCCGGCCGTGCGTCCGCCCGCGGAGCCCTGGGCTGGGCTGCGGGAGGTTGAGGGCCGCCGGCTCGCTGCCCACCGCCCAAGGAGCTGACAGTGCCAACCTGCTGTGCCGTTCCCCGATCGGCTAGGACCCGGGGGGACCATGTCCGGCACCAACAGCCCAGAGGCTGTGAAGAAGCTCCTGGAGAACATGCAGAGCGACCTGCGGGCCTTGTCACTAGAATGCAAGAAGAAATTCCCACCTGTCAAGGAGGTATGCTTCAGACGACGCCAGGGGCAAACGCAGCGAGCACTCCCCGGTCCTATCCTTTTCTCGATTCCCCAGCCCAGTGCCCAATTTTCATTCCTCCAGCAGGTTTAAGTCGGTGATTGTACCACAAATGCTGTTTATAGTTTCCTTTGAGAGTGCTAAGGAGATGCACTCCTTAACAGATAAAATCCTGTCATGTTTATTTCGGAGTGAAGTTCCTGGAATGAACCGATTTGGTGAATTGAGTCAGGTGTATTGCTCCTCCTAAATAGTAAACTCCACTACTATAGCGGAAATCTGTACTCCATATGTAGATAATGCATGTGTATCACTCCCTGGGAAACATTTCCTTCTTGACTTAATTCTCAGTCTCATTGTCTTAATAAACCAGAGCACCCAATTTACCACAAATGGTCAAGGCCTACCACAATCATCTTAAAGCAGTATTTTAGTGGGAAGCTTTGGCTTGGATTAAAAACAAATGCACCTGAATATAACTTCTTGGTCTTTGAGTTTGTTTGTTTGTTTTTGCAGCTGTAGTTTTATACGATTTATACGATGTGGTTTTATACGATTATGGGAGGCCAGGTGTGGTGGCCAAACTTTTATTCCCAGTGCTCAGAGGCAAGTGGATCTCTGAGTTAGAGAGGACACCGGGACAGCCAGGGCTACATAAAGAGATCTTGTCTCAGAAAACCTAAATGGTAATGATGATGATGATGGTGATGGAAAATCCTCAAAGGGAGAGAGAGTATCAGTAAAGAAGCTCAACTTTATACATGCTAATAAAAATTCCAAATACTGAATTGAAGATTTTAATTCAGTCACTATTTAATTCAGTCATTCCTGACTTTTTTTTCTCAAGATTTCATTCATGTTGAACTGCTTTAAAAGCCGTGTCTTTTCCTATTTGTGATATCTACTGGAGTTCAGGGGGAAAGCTGGCTCAGCAGTTAAGAGCACTGGTTGCTCTTCCAGAGATCACTGGTCCATTCCCAGCACAGACACAGTGGCTCACAACCATCTGTAATTCCAGTTTCAAGGCGTCCAACTCCCTCTTCTGGCCTCTGAAGACAGCAGGCGCACATGTGATGCACAAACACCATATAGGCAAATCACTTGTATACATAAAACAGAAATGAGTAAGTTTTTTAAAAATCAAAAATAAGAAATAATGTAGTTCAAAGATACTGCAAAAGTAGTCATTTAATTTTTATTCCTAGTGAGTGTAGCTTAATATACCTGCCATGTAATATTCTGTTTGCCATTAAAAATTACCAAATGAGTTTGTATTTTTCCACCTAAAACTGTATTTATCCTTATTGTAAAAAGTTTTATAATTAGAACTTGACTCTGATAAAGTTTATAATTTAGGCTTCTAAGGAATCTTTAAGTTTTCTGTGAGTGCCTTGCAGAACCTGTCTTTAACAAATTCCAGTTTCTTTTAGTGACCCAGAGTAGAGACCAGATGGATCCCTTCGAGGGAGATACTAGTTTTAGTTCAGATAACCACTAATTTGTTTTGGTATTTATCTTCTTTGTTGTTTCTATATCATCTGTCTGTTGAAAGTTATAACCAGTAATTTTAAAGAATTAGGGTGTCTTCCCAGATATTATGGGTCTCACCTGTAATTCTAGCACCCAGGACGATGAGGTAGGAAGATGGGGGTGAGTTTGAAGCCAGCCTGGGGGCTATGGAGTGAGGTCCTGTTGAGACATCCCTACACACACATACACACACACACACACACACACACACACACACACACACGAGAGAGAGAGAGAGAAATTGAGAGGTTCCTTTTAGTGTAAAAATTTTTCTTGTTTTAAAAACATCAAATTCTACTATAATTTCAGCAACATTAAGAACTATGACTTGCAGGATGTTGATGGCTCACACCTTTAATCCCAGCACTCAGGAGGCAGAGGCAGGCAGATCGCTGTGAGTTCAAGACCATCCTGGTCTACAGAGCAAGTTCCAGGACAGACTCCAAAGCTACATAGAGAAACCCTGTCTCCAGAAAAAAAAAAAAAGCCCAAAGAAAACAAACAACAACAACAAACAAAACAAAAAAAGAACTGTGACTCCTCTGTGCTGTAGGCCCTGGGTTAAGCTGAGACTTTAACTGCTACCTCCTGTGGTATTTTTATTGGGAAAGCACCAAGTTCCAACAGGTAACTTAGAAAGTTCTAGAACTCACTACATTCCTAATCCTGGTGCTTTCATTGAGATGCATTAGTTTTTACTTAATCACTGGCCAGATAGCTCCTTAGTAATCGCTCCTAGCCGTTGCAGCAATGGCAAGAATCATTCTTGTCATTCTGTCTCTAATAGATGATCTTGTGTACGGTTCATGTTCCATAAAGATTTCCTGAAACAAAGATTCTTACTCGGGCCTGGACAGATGGCTAGTGTTTTAAGAGCACTGCTGCTCCCCCAGAGGACCCGGTTTGATTCCCAGCACCCTATGTTGACTCCAGACTCCCTGTAACCCCAATTCAAGGGGATCAGATGCCTTCTTCTGGCCTTCACTGGCACCAGACACATGAGATGCACCTAAAAGCAGGCTCGGATGGGCAGGTCTGGGGATAACACCTTTACTTCGGAGCCACCTTTCAGACTTCTGTCTTTTTAATAGCTCCGACTGACAAAGCATCATTGCAGTCATGTTTCCAGGCTGTGTGCGTCCAAGCTCTCTGTTATTCACTGGCACCTTGGTGAAGGTTTTTGTCTAAATCAGAGGTTCCCTGTGGCATAGTTTTCCAGCGCAGTTTTTGTTTTGTGTCAGTTGGTGGCTGCTAAAGACCAGGTTGTGACAGGCTGCCTTTTACTGCCGCAGGAGGGTTTTCTGTTTGTTCTTTTCTGTGGGACCTGAGGCTTCATTTAGACTTCATTTTCACCATCTCACAGTGAAGAATGGAGGCTGGATAATCTAGCCATGGTTACTTGTGAACCCTTTTGGTTTAGTATTTTTAGTTCATTGTTATTTCCCCTTGGAAGCGGGTGTTCTTTCTCCCATAAATATAATAGAATAAACTCATGTTTTATATATTGAAATACATAAGGATAGAGACTAATACAGTATTGCATTGCATTGATTGCTCTGTGGCACTGTTCTTTGATGACAGAGAAATAAAAGACATTGTCTGTGACTTAAAATCACCTGAGTTCTTTCTCTCGCTCTCCTGTGAGAGAAAAGCTTATTTTTAAGCAAGTACAAAGTAGATTGTGCTAATAGCAATTTATTAGCCTCTTAAGTGCAGAACATGGCAAAAAAACAAACAAAAATAGAAACTACCTTTATTTTCGTGAAGGTAACTCAGTTAAATAAAATATAGTCTTTACAACAGTGTAGGAACCTTTGCATCTTTTAACATACCACTGTAAATATTTTATATCTCAGCACACCTAGATTCTAGCCTTTAGAAGGCTGAGGCTGGAGGATCTCAAGTTCCACACCAGACTGAGCTACATAACAAGAATCTGTCTCAGAAGAAAAAGGAGTCAGGTGGAGTGTGAGCACAGCACGCGGGAGGCAGAGGCAGGCAGGTCTGAGTTTGAGGCCAGCCTGATCTACCTAGTTACAGGCTGGCCTGGACCATACATCAAGAAACTGTCCCAAAGGAAAAAGAGAATAAAATCAGTCAGTACTTCATTTTACCCGTGAGGAGGTTCAAAGGTGCTCAGTAGTTAAAGTGGGGCTGTGGAGGGAGCCCCGTAACAGCGTTCTACAGACATCACCTGTCCACCTCATTACTGCTGCTGACCATTCTTCCACCTAGAAACTGTCTCGTTTAGATTTTTGTAGTGCACTGTTTGTGCATCTCCTCTCTCAGGAGTCCTGTTCTTTAGGTGTGAGTGTGTCCTGGTTCATCTTCCAACCTTTCTTCATGCTCTTTCCTTGCTTTTGGCCTTAGTACCGTACCAGTGGCTTTAATTGTCCCATGCACTCTGTGTTTCCATCAGCCTGTGTAACACCTTTACCAGAATATCTTCCACATGGTGCAGCCAGAAGTTGTCACTGAACTATGCTCCGCTAAAAACAGCCCTGCTCCCTGTTCCTTTGCCTCTTTATTGATAGCATATCACTGTTGCTCATCCTACTCCTGTCTGGCTGTCTTTTCCCGCTTGCTGCTTTCTGTAGTTTCTGGCTTTCCCCCCCCTTCTCTTGTACTATCCTACACCAGATTTTAACATTATGTCTGACTTTTGATGTATATCATTGACATAAGTAAGTTAAATCAGCACACGTAGCATTCAGAAACTCTTGGTCGTTACCATGTGATTATTAAATATCTTAGGATAGCATTTCATACCCGCTTGGTCTTCCCAACTTTCCTCTCTGGCTTCCTCATCCCTACCCACTCTATTTAGGCAGTCAGTGATCATGTGTTAGTCCTCAGAGGTGCCCTTGCTTCCACCTTTCATGCTGATGTCCCGTTAGAATTCTGTCTTGCATTAATCTCACTCCAGATACTTCCTGAAAAGTTTCTGCACCCCAGTAAGCCAATAATCTAAATCAGACCAAATCAAACTGAACTAGAAAAACCCCAGGTTTAATGAATTCAAGCGCCCCTGGATGGCTTTCCAGTCTCCCAGAGAGGAGACAGGAAGGAAGACTGGAAAACCACACATTTGTTTTCTGTGGGACAGTTTAAATACTCTGTGGGAGTGGTCTTGAGCATCTGTGGGGAGGGGTCATCGGTTGGCGGGCTTTCTCAGGGATGGAGTCTGGACTGAGGCACCTCGCAGGGGAGGGGACTTGGATGGAGGTTCCACCCAAACACTTCCCAACTCATTTACCATGTAAGTGAACTAAATTCACAGGTAATTTTCTGATTTTATTCCTTGTTTATTCATTCATTGATGAAATAAATTTTAAACACTTAACTGCGTGTCAAATGGGAGCTGGCTGTGAGGTGAAAGCTCCTGCCCAGGCTCGCAGGCTTAGTTGTCTAGTGTGCTTTCCTTTGCCTCCCCTCGTTTTTAAGTTAAGCCTATTACATAAGTTATTTCCTATAACTCTTAAATGTTATCTTCTGTTATAGTTTTGAGTTTCTCCCCCTTTTTATAAATAAAGCCTAAAGGATCTCCATTTCATCTTATCTATCTTTATAGCCAATGTAGCATAAAACTGTAGACTGAGGATGTGCTACCTAGATTCTTTATTGAAGTTTAAAATTTTAGGAAAAGAATGGGAAAGAGAAAGGATGTTTTTAGCCATCTACATGCATGCTGCATTCCAGTCTTCTATTTTACATGCTAAAGGAAGCTTATTTCTTTGAAACTGTGGGCTTGGAATAAACTGTCATACATGGTTTTTGAAGCCACAGTTGTAGAATATTATGTTGAATATTAATTAATTATCTAATTAATTATTAATTATAATAATATTATAATTATTATAATTATTATATTATATTATATATAATATTATATAATATTATAATTAATATTATTATTAATTAATATTAGAATATTAGTTGAATGTTATGAAAGAGTATTTTATTGGTTTTGATGTAGTAATTCTTTTATAAGCACATTGTCAGTTGGGAGATATTCTATATCTTTTGAGTACTCCCAAGTGTGTATTTGACTTTGGGTCATTTACCTGACATGAGGAAAGAGCTCAGGGCATCCCCGTCCTTCGTCTGTGTCTCATAAATACACTGTAGTATCTAAGTTGACAAAAGTTAAACTTCACCTGTTTTTCTTAGCTTTCATTTCAGTGTTTTGGTCTATGAATGATTAATTTGGAATTTTGAAATTTTTGTTCTAATTTTAGATTATTTTTCTCATGAGTTGCAAAAGATGTATTTGTTAAAAGCAGAGGCATGAGTTTTTGAGTTTTTATGATAGGAAACATTTAAAACCACTTGTTTACTTTTGGTGTTTTAAACAGACTCATGTATCCCAGACTGGCCTTGAACTTACTGTGTAGGCGAAGCTGCTCTTGCACTCCTGACCCTCTTTGGGATTATGGACTTGTGCCATCATGCCTGACTTATAAACCTTAAAGAAATTAATCTGTTGTAGTTGTAGTGATTGGCATGTTCATCCTTCTGTAATGGACATTGTTGTCCTTCCTTCATTGGTAGCCTACAATCTTCACACAGTACCTTCCAGATTTATATGAGCTAATTAATTCCTAGCTACTGAGTGCTTTGGTTTGCTTAATCTAGTTTGAATAATCTCCACTTTGGGGCTGGAGAAATAGCTCAGTGCTTAAGAGCATTTGTTGGTCTTGCAGAGACCTCAGGTTTGGTTCCCAGCTCCCACATGGTAGTTCACTACCATCTGTAATTTCAGTTCCAGGGTTTCCAGCACTCTCTTCTGACTGCTATAGGTATTAAGCCTTCACATGGTGTACATATATAGATGCAGGCAAAGCGCTCACACACATTTAAAGGAAAATTACATCTCTCTGCTTCTCAACTCACACAGTGCTAATGCATACTCCTAGTTAAAGGCGGGGGGGGGGCTTCTCAACTCACACAGTGCTAATGTGTCCTCCTAGTTGGGGGGGGGCTTCTCAACTCACACAGTGCTAATGTGTACTCCTAGTTAAAGGGGGGTGGGGGGGCGTCTCAACTCACACAGTGCTAATGTGTACTCCTAGTTAAAGAGGGGGGCTCCCCATCAAAATCTGTTGAGACTCTCTTCTTTCCAGGTAGTGTCATGGGAAGTCTGAGGTGTTAAATAGCTGCGGTTATTTTTATTGATAAGGTTGGAGACAGCTTGAGGCTGAGCCTGTCATATAACAGACCAGACCCAAGATGAGAATGACAGAGAAATGAACTACATCTAGTAGCCTCGTGAATCTGTGAGTCTCAGTTCTTAGGATTCTTCTTGTAGTGAGGCAGTAAATTCTTTCCTCTTTCCCACCTTTTAAGTGAGTTTGAATTTTTACACTATGTTAGCTTTTCATTTCGAAACCTTTATTATGTAGCTACGTATTTTAAAGGGGGTGTGGTAAGTGTTAGTAATAAAAGGGCTTATACTAGACCAAAGCAACAGATACAGTAACATGAATGGATAAGGCATTCCCAGTTGTAGCCCCTGCAACTGGAGTTACAGATGATTTTGTTGAATCCAGGTCCTTTGCAAGAATTGCTCTCATCTCTCCAGTCCTATTTTGTTTTCTTTCGAGCTAATGTCTCACAGCCTAACCTGGCTCAGAACAGGCATTCATTCTCCCTCGGTCTTCCAGCTTAGTGTAGGATTAGCCACCACACCCAGCCAGAGATCCTCTCCTCACACCTCTAGGCCTGTGTGAGGAGATGGAGACCTGTCTCTGAATACCTCATTTTCTACAGGAATCTCCAGATTAGGTAGGCTATGCTAGGGTTAGTCTGGCATGAAGTAAGACTACCATAGTTGGGGTTAGAGCACCTTGTTATATGTGTTTTGCAATGAACATTTTTAGTAAAAATTTCTAGCAACACATGTCAATGAGGATAATAATTCCAAGAGCTTTGTCAGATAGTAATTTAGTTGTAAAAAATGGAGAATGATGAAGTAGGTCTAATATTAATATCTAAAACAGCAAATAGGGTTTTTTTTTGGTGATTTCTTGAATTTAGGGATGATTTTTTTCGTTTTCCCTTTTTGTGTATGTGTGATGTTCATGTATGCTCATGACCTGAATTTAGATCATAGCACTTATAGATTATATCATATATTATAATACATAACATATTATATATTATATAATTATTACATATATTATAATATGTAATACAGTATATTATAGATTATATTATAGTATATTACAGATTATAGGGTGTCTCACAAGCACTTAAAATTCCAGCTCCGAGTTCTTCCCTTTGGTCTCTATGGTTTCTCAGAAACATACACATATAAATAAAATAAATCTTTAAAATATAGAAGTGTAGAAAAGAGGATTGATACCTATTCAAGACAGTACTTAATTTTTGGGCTTTGCAGTTTGAGGTAGAGAGAGGGGAGGTTTGTGCAAAGAGGGGAAGAAGAATCTTGTTCTTCTCATTGGTTTTTGTTTTATTGTCTGACTGTAGAAATCTGTACAGTGCTCAGGTGTTCCGGGTTTGCCTAAGGAAGGGGGGGGCATCAGGTGAAGTGCAGTTTGCGTGTCAGTAATCCAGATGACCAAATTTTGTTATGTTTTATGCAAGTGCTAGTACTAGACTTCTAGTGTTTTAAGAATAAAGATGATAGTGACTATTCGTGCTTTTAATTTTGTGTTTATTTTCCCACCATAATTTATATTTATAGTAAGTTTTATTCTCTAATTTATTTTTGTTCCTACAGGCTGCTGAATCTGGAATAATAAAAGTAAAAACAATAGCTGCAAGAAACACCGAAATTTTGGCAGGTAATTCTTTTGCATATAAATTCAATAATTCATGAAAAGTTTACTAATACTTAAAGTAGACCCTTAAAAGAAAGCTGTTGGTGTTTTGTAATATCATTTTCCTGTGCCCTAATATGTTCCTGATGATACAGGACATGTGACTGTCCCTAAATTGTGAACTGGTTATATTTCCCAGAGGTGAACACTATGGCACATGCCTTTAATCCAACACTGGGAGGCAGAAGCAGGTGAATGTGAGTTCAAGACCAACCTGGTCTACAGAGTGAGTTACAGGACAGCCATGATTGCAGAGGTTTTTAAGCCCTGTTTAAAAAGTCTAAAAAAATAAAAATAAAAAATTAAATAAAAATTCCTCACAACGAAGGCCTAAAAGCTACCAGTTCTGTAGAGTGAAGAATTTTCTTTTTTCCTTTTTCATTTTTTTAAAGATTTATTTAATTATTATATATACAGTGTTCTGATTGCCTGTATCCTTGCAGGCCAGAAGAGCTCATTACAGATGGTTGTGAGCCACTATGTGGTTGCTGGGAATTGAACTCAGGACCTCTGGAAGAGCAGCCAGTGCTCTTAACTGCTGAGCCATCTCTCCAGGCCCTGTGATGAATTTTCTTCCTCCTCTTTGCTTTCTCCCCACCTTTAATACTCAGCTGACACACTTTACTGTATATCAAGTATTCACTTACTGTTTTTGCACTGTATTGATTGACAAGTTGGTTCTTAACATGTCTTTCAGAATGTTTCTATGGTGTAATTGAGGCAGTTTATGAAGTAATGCTGTGTACATAAGTAGTGGCATCATTCTGAGTCCTGGGACCAAGGCCATCATCATGAGGCAGAAGAACAAGAGCACATGGGTTGGCCTGGTCTTTGTTTTCGGGTCTTTATTGCACTTGAGTTCAGGAGGGATTTCGAGCTTCTCTGTGACATGGCTTCCCTCCTCCTGTCTGCTCTTTCTTCCTCTCTAGTCCCTGTCTTTGCCACAGTCATGAGCATGGATGAGGTGGGGACTGAAAGTCTCAGAGGACAGTGTCATTGTCTAACTTGGTGTCTCCGCAGAGTAGGATGCAGAGGTTAAGGTGCCTGCTGAATCCGGGGTGTTTGCAGAGTGCTACCTGCTATTTCAGGGTGTCCACACTGGCTCACCACCCCCTCCAGTGCTTCCTATTCCACCACTGCCTACTTCCTGAGGACTACTGCCTTCCAGTTCTCTCAGTGCCTTTCCTCTCAGCAAGCCCATGAGAAGGCAGTCTTGGTTACACAGTTTAAATTTTATACTCTGGAACATAAACTTGAAATTTAAAACATTAAGAATTCTTAATTTGGAGATGTTAGCCCATTACAAAAAAAATAAAGACCTTGGGCAAGAGTAGATCTCCTTTAGACTTCTCAGCTTGACTTGTCATTAGGGTTAGTTTTCCTAAGTTGTATCTTTCTCCCATAGTTTCTCCCTTGTTATTTAAGAGTGTGTCTAGAACACTAAATAGTTTTGTGACACTCACAGCAGTGTGTGTGTGTGTGTGTGTGTGTGTGTGTGTGTGTGTGTGTGTGTGTGGAGGGGGTAGAAAGTGGAAGGTAAATGCAAATGTGTGATTGGGGCTAGAAGACTAGTCAGGCAGGTTTTGAGAGGTGCATGTTGGGTGGGCTGATGACTTAGCCTCTGTGAGGAAGTGCATGTTTAAAGTGCATGACCTGGAGACTTACTCCAGTGGGATCAGAGTGAAATATTTACCTTTGCTAATATCATTGCTTATGTTACAGTAACAAATCCCTTGTTAGTCTCCAACAATAGTTTTCATTGGTCTTATAGCTGATAAAAGAACTTCAGAGAATCACTATGTATTCTAGTATTCTATACAGAGTGAAATATCTAATTAGTTAAGCTTAAGGAGGAATAAGAAATTTTAGAGTCATTGAGATAGCTATGTGAGTTAAGGTGGTTTCCCCACGCCTGAGGAATTCGATTCAATTCATGGGACCCACATGGTGAAAGGAAAGAACCAATTATTCCAAGTTATTTTCTTACTTCTATATGTGTGCTATGACATGGGTACACCCTACACACACACACACACTTATAAATAAATGCAATACAATTTTTAAAGAATAAAAATTTTAATATGTAGCTGGATTATTGATTTCATTGTAAGACATGTAGCCATATTTCACATCACAAATCTTTATACTTTAATCTCCATGTTCTCTAGGGCCCGTCTATTTAAGGAGATATATTGGCATTTAAGCTTCATCTTAGCATTTTAAAACAATGTATTATTTATTATAGCAGTTGATACCTAATGAAATAATACAACTATATATCAAATAATCTTGTTATTTCGAAATCAAAGGCTCTTATATTGGTCAGTATATAGTTTCTAAATTATCTAGTTCAGAATACAGCTAATACTGAGAAAGTTTTTAATATTTTAATTCCCTGGGCAGTTTTTATTTCTTTATAAACCTTGAGATTATGGGATCCTAATTTTGCCCTGCAACAAATACCAGAGATTCCAAATGACTGAGAACATGTCAGTGAGCCAGGATGCTGACTTCTTGTCTGTCTCTTTATGTTAGAGACCACGAAGAATGTGGTGAAGCTAGAATTGAAATCACTAAGCCCACACTTAAGGATGCTCAGCAACGTTTGTAGTCAGCTGGCCTCCCTTAGCTCCAGGGGAAGATGACTGACCTTCAGGATCAGTCTTTGCCCCACATCCCTGCTCATTTCTCAACATCCTCTTTTAATGTTTACTTCTCTTTGTTTTCACTGCTGTCATGAATGCTGACATGAGTGGAAATGCTATGCCAGGTAATGTCAGCACCGGTCAGATACGTAGATCTCTATCTCCTCCTTTCTTAGAGCACTGGGAACGCGAGATCACAAAGCTCTTCATTTATGAAACCAAACGCCTTAATCTTACACTTGACTGCTGTATGTTACAAGTTACTTATTTTTGTAGATTACAAGCTACTAGAAATCGAGAATGCATGTGTAACCTAAAAATTATATATTCTGTTTTTAGTGTGTCTTTTTAGCAGGGAAATCTAAGAAGTGGTAATATCTTTAAAAGTTATATATTTAACTCTTAACCCAAACCCTAATGGCTATATCTATCATGACTGCTTTCAACTACTGTCAGTATACATGTAGAAACATAATCATTATCTATGATTCGTGTTCTGTTCTCATAGTTTTTCCTTATCTTTTCCTGTCTACATAGCCTTATTAACTAAACAGTCTCTAAGTAGCAATGAGTAAATACACTTCAGAATTTTTTTCTGACATAGAAAGTAATTTACCTATTTGTTTTAGTATAGTTTTATTAATATATGTATTTACGATATATTAAGAGGTTTTTATTTTTTATTTTATGTGTATGAATGTCTTACCTGCATGTATGTTTATGTGCCATGTGTATACCTGATGCCCAGGAAGAGCAGAAATGGGCATTGGATCTGCTGGAACTGGAGTTACAAACACTTGTGAGCCATCATGTGGGGAACTGAAATAGAGTCTTAACTGTTGCACTGTCTTGTCAGCCTATACTTGTTTAATAGCTATAGACTAGATCATGCAGCATAGTCTTGGTAAGTAAGCAATTGTAAAAGAGTCACAGGAGAAGGAAAGATGGCTATTGAACCTCACCTGTAGTCTCTACTTACTGGATTCATTCATCCATTTACTCCTCTAGTTTTTTTTCTTTGCCAGAAACTTTCCCTTCTCAGATGATGCACTTTCTAAAAGTAAAGCCAACACCTGGTTCTTTCTTAGACTGTTATTATTTATCACATTACCTGGGAATACTAAGTCCTTCCTTAATGTAGACGTCAAGTTGTATCATGTAATGTGAGTCTCTTAAAATTGCCTCTAGTGTGGTAGATTTGTGTTTGCTTGGTTGGTTTTGGGTTTTTGATACAGGGTTTCTCTGTGTAGTCCTGACTGTCCAGGAACTTACTGTGTAGGCCTGGCTGTTCTTGACCTCACAGAGATCCACCTGCTTCTGCCTGCCACGTGCTGGAGTTAAAGGCATGTGCCTTCACCACCTGGCTTCTAGCTCATTTTTCTAATCTTTTAATTTTATGTTACAATCATTTTAAGTATATAAATTTATGTCATCTTTATAAGAACTAAATAACAAATATAGGATTTCCTCCCTTTCAGGTTCCTTCCTTCCTTCCTTCCTTCCTTTTTTTTCTTCCTTCTTTTCTTTTTGGTCCTAGTATCTTGCTGTGTATTAATCTATTACAGTCTGGTATTATAATACTATACACTAAATGCCAAGATGAAAGTATACATAGGTTGTTGACAGCTTAGGGGAAAACACTTCAGCAAGTTTGGAATTCTAAAGCTGGGTCTTAAAGCCTAAAGAAGTTTTAGCCAGACAAATGTAGTGGTGGATGGCTTAACGAACACATAAGGCATAAACCAGTGATGCTCTTTGGGTCTGCACGTGCAGTACTGTCTGAAAAAGGACTCCAGGGACTCTCTCTGGCCCCGTTGTCTCCTGGCAATCATGGTTGTCTTCAGACTTCTTGTGAAGTCCAACACTGTCAGAAAGGTTCATGTAGCACTAGTCACAATTAAATGTAGCTGGAAGAAATGCAGAGCCGTTGGCAGTAAGGTGTGGGGAAGATTTGGGGGCTACAAGAAAGCAAGGCATGTGCTGTCTGGTGTGTTCCAGAAGCGCCTGCTCACAGTGTCAAGGAGCTGAAACTGAGGCACAGCACATCCACTGCACAGAGATTGCTCATGGCATCTCCTTCAAGAACTACAAAACTATGGTGGAGGGAGCAGCCAGACTGCCTAGCGAAGAAAATGGAGATGCTTCATGCACATTTCATCTGGGTTCAATGGCTGGGGCGTCTCTGCGACCTTCATGGGAGCAGAGTAGAGGTCAGTGGGGGGCAAAATGGAAGCTTGGTTCAGTACAACTAAGTAACTGGTATGGGTTCAAATTTTGGAGTCTGACCCTCAGTGGTTTATTTAAGACATACGCAAGCACAGCCCAACTTGGACAAAGCTTTCCTGACAATTAATTCGATCCGTCATGCACAATACATCTGAAGGTGTGACTACACCAGGCTCATTCTCTGAAGCTAGCACTGCCCTGGTATAAAACTGGGTGAGAACCGAACACAAGTATCAATTGAAACACTTGTCCAATATCTCTGAAGAACATAGGAACAAATGTTCTCAATAAACCAGGTGGTGGTGGTGCATGCCTTCAATCCTAGCACTCAGGAGGCAGGGGCGGGCGAATCTCTGAGTTTGGAGCCAGCCTGGTCTATAGTGCAAGTTCCAGGAGGGCTACACAGAGAAATCCTGTCTTGAAAAAAACCAAGAAAACAAAAACAAAACAAAAATGTTCTCAATTAAATACAAACCAAATTTGAGAACATGTTAAGAACATCATACACCATGACCAAATATGGTTCATTCAAGGACACAGCTGATTCAGCATACATCATCAAGTTTAATAAAGTACATAAATAGTTGGAAGAACAAAAATAAATGATTATTTCAATAGATGCAGAAAAGTATTTGATAAAGTTGTCCATCCCTTCATGGTTATAAATTATAGTGATATTTTGCTTGTAATTTAACTAATAAAGCTTGCCTGAAGATCATAGTGCAGAACTAAGCCACTAGAAGCCAGGCAGTGGTGGCACACACCTTTAATCCTAGCACTTGGGAGACAGAGGCAGAGGATCTCTGAATTCAAGGCTGCCCTGGGTTACACGAGATTGGTTCTGTCTAAAAGAGAAACAGCTCACATAAAGGTGATCCCAGCACTTGGGATCATACGCCTTCAATCCCAGCACTAGGGAGGTGGACAGGAGTGATATGACTGAGTACAGAGAGGAACAGAAGGCGGGAGAAGACAGGAGCTTAGATGCAGTCTGAGGTTTCATAGAGGTAGCAGTAGTCTGAGGATTTGTAGAGACAGGATTGCCTCTTTGGTCTGAGCATTGGTAGAGGTAAGAATTCTCTAATGGTTGGCTGCTCTGCTTCTCTGATCTTTCAGCATTAGTCCCTATATCTGACTCCTGGTTTTTATAATTAAAAACAGTTAGAATTCATGCTTCATCTTAGAATTCATGGTACAATAAACTGGAAAAAAAGGACTAGAAGGAACATATTTCAACATAATTAAGGCTATCCATGACAACCGTAGAACCAGCACTATGCAAAATCGGGGGAAATGAGAGCAGTTCCTCAAAGATTGGGAACTAGGCCAGGATGCCCACTCTTTCCTTTCCACTCTTATTCAGTCAACATAGTTCTGAAAATCGTAGAGCAAGAAGCCAGGAGAAAGGAAGGAAAGAGGATACAAATAGAAAAGAAAGAAGTCAGAATATCCTGATTTGAGACGGCATGATCTTATACTTAAAATGAGACCCTAAGTATTCCACCAGAAAACTCTAGATCTGGTAGGAAACTGCAGCAAAGTACTAGTGTGGGGAGTAGAGGAAGCCGTGAGGGAAGGTGTAGAGCACAGGAGTTAGGAAGGATTGACCAGTGTGTGGCAGAAGTAGCAATGGGGACTTCTTCTTCCCAGAAGACTGCAAGACTGCTTAAATACTAAGACCTCCCACCAAGACCAGGTATGACTGACTAACCCAAACCCCTGTGCTGTTCATAGGAAACATGCAAACATCCAGCAGCTCCTGGTTGCTGCATCATACTTGGGATGCTCCAGCAGAGTGAGCATGGCCATGGCCCACCTGCTCCCAACTTGTCTGTCCTTCCTTCCCTACAAATTCCCATTTAAACACTGATGCCTTGCCATATTTTTTTTTTTTTTGAGATTTCACTAAGTTTAACTAAGACCATCTGTGTGACCATGGATTTGGAACTTGGTATACAATAGAAGATAATTGCTGTCCCTCTCCCAGAATCCATCAGTAACCAGTACATCTACAGGAAGGGGGAGGAGTGTGTGAACCTCCTCCCTAATCTGTGCTTGACTTCTCACAGGCGCCACAGATTCTGTGTAGCCTCCCCTGTACTGGCTGTGCCATGCCCAGAAGCTGGCACTTCGCAGCCCTTTCTCCCTACAGTATTCCTCTCACATCCTTTCCTCCCCATCTTCCACAGCGGTCCCTGAGCCTGAGAAGTAGGACTGTACACCAGACTGTCACTTCTCAGCATCTTGAACAGTCATGTCTCTGCATTCACAGCCATTTGCATAGAGTGGCTGAGAGTGAGTAGCATTTGTCTCTAGCTATAAATATTTGGAAGATGGCTTACCATCATTACAGATTAGCTCATCAGCAATAGCTAAGTTTGCCGCTCGATCCCAGGTGGATAATAAGATGTGGTACATAATGCCCAATGGAATTTTGTTCAGTTGTAAAGAAAAATTAAATTTTGAAATCTGCAGGTAAATTTATATGGAGGGCTACAGATAGTCAATACAGAGAATGATTAACTGTGGTATGCCCATCCCTAAAAAACACTTAAGTATCACACCCTTTCCCCACTGCACTCAGGCAAGATTGTAGAAGAGGAGGCGGAAGCATTGTAGGAACCAGAGGTCAGGGAAGGTTGTGAAAATATCCATTGCACTCAGGAGCTCTCAGTGGGTACACAGGATCAAGCCAGTCAGAAACCTCACAGGACTCAGGAAGCTCCACCCTTCAGGGAGGTAGTCTCTGTTAGGTGTCCCAGGCTCTGGTGGGCAGTCCTACACCCAGGACATAAAGACAGAATTGATTTCAACCAGTGGGCTTTGAAAGGAGGTATGAAGTTGGGAGGGGAAGAGGAAAAGGGGAAAATTGGGAGGAGTTGGAGAGAGAGTGGCGGGTTGATACTGTCAAAACAAACAAAAACAAAACATTGTATACATGTATGAAATTCTCAAAGACTTAAAGTGAAAGAATATCAAACTAAAATTCATTTGGTAGGATACGTACATATTATAAAAATACTGTTATATATTGGGTAAGTGTCAAAAATACTAAGTTAAACAGTAATTAAAAAACTAACCAAAATTTGCAGGTAAATGGATGAAAACTAGAAAGAAAAATTGTACTGCAAGAAGTAACCCAGGTTTAAAAGACAAATGCCACATGTTCTGTCTCTCATGGATCCTAGCTTCAAATCTTTAGATTTGTGTGGTTAACCTGAGGTTTCTCTATAAGGCAGTGGTTCTCAGCCATCCTAACGCTGTGACCCTTTAATACAGCTCTCATGTTGTGGTGACCTCCCAACCATAAAACTATTTTGTTGCTAATTCGTAACTGTAATTTTTCTACTATTATGAATTGTAATGTAAATATCTGTTTTCTGGTGACTTTAGGCAACTCCTGTGAAAGGTTATTCGACCCATAGGTAGAGAATTGCTGGTGTAAGGAAACTAAAAAGGGTCCATTTGGGTAGAGGTTAAGGAGGGAGGATAGCTGAACATAGATGACAGGGGAAGAATTTGAAGAATGGGCTGCAAGCAGGAATAGGACATGGGGGAGGAAAGAGATCAAGGTTGACCAAAAATAAGGATGCATGAACCCATATGGAAACTTACTGTTTATAAGGCAATTAAAAAATATTACTGAGAGAGTTAGAAGGGAGATACCTTAAATGTCTAGGTAATTTTGCTTCTAAAAGCACAGGGTTATTAAACAAAAACCCCAGTGCCAGGTGTGAGAATCCTCCTTATGAGTTGTTTGTCAGGGAGCCCCCAGAGGCACCCAAAACAATACTGGCTCTTGCCACTGTTTTTGGTTGCCCACCAGAGCTAGTTGATAAGACCTGATGGTGAAAACACACACCCTTTGGATGTGATGTATGAATGAAGCTGGCCCTGAGCTGGAAGCTTCTCTTCTGGCTAGCTACCATTGTTCTGGAAGGTGCTGTATAGACTGCTGGGGAAGAAAAGTCACCAGTGGTCTCCTCCTAGCTGAGACTTCTACAGTCTGCAATGCCAGTCTTCCAGGCAAGCTGTGCCTAGCTGTGCAATAGGGTACAACTGTTAAGGGTGAAATTGACTCTTCTCTGATTTTGAGGCCTGCTCTATAAGAGGGAATTCATATATGGTACCACAAATACCACAAGGAAAGAAAAAAGGCTGGGGTGGTTTTTCCATTTTCAGTAGTGATTATGAATGACCTTTTCCCAAATTCTCCTGAGAAAACACTTCTGATTCAGATATGCACGTGGTTGGTTAGTTAATGAGCTTTAGTTCCTTGAAAACAGCTGCCAGACTCCTAAGCTTAACACTCTCTTTACTCAGAATTCCATGCCATTTAATTTCTCTGAATGTGACAAACTTGTTTTCTCTTTTTTTGCCTTTAAGCAAGTTTTTAATTTCATATTATAAATGTAATTGCTTAATTGAATTCAGTTGTATAAATTCTAAGCTGCATTTTTGTTGCTACTTTAAAACTTATAGAGTTGGTAGAAGTTAAATTAAGATTTGGAATAAAAGTTTGTGTATTCAAGTAATTAATTTAAAATGCTCTTCCCATAATAAGAAGAATATTGCTATTATTTCAAAATGTGTTTATTTCTTGAAATTAGAGCTATAAACATTTACAGCATATACAAATAATCTCGAGTGCCAAGAAACTATGGAGGACTTGATGTATATATTTCTGCTCTATAATACAATTTATATTATTTTCTTTCTATACAACATGAAGAAATGATAATTTCTGAACTTGTGAGAATCCATGTCCTCAAAGAGTATATAGCAGATGGGGAAGGCCCCCAAAATTCCATGGTAGAAAAAGTCTGGGAAGCCTGTGAGTGAGAAGATTTTACTATCTGGAGTTCTTGAATTTTTATCACTTGTTTCTATTTGGATGTTTATTTTACATCAAAACAATCATAATAGATTATAAATATGTAGACAGATATTCCTAATTATCAGTAGATCCAGTAATTTACCTTACATGTTTTCTGAATAAAGCATTGAAAGAGAACAGCTCTGAAGTCGTGCAGCCTTTCCTAATGGGGTGTGGGACCAAGGAGCCAAAGATCACTCAGCTGTGTCTGGCCGCCATCCAGAGACTCATGTCCCATGAGGTGGTGTCTGAGGTAGGATGAAGATTTTACCTGAACCCTATTAGTAGCTTGCATGGGGAAGAGTGAAGCACAATTGCTATTTACTGTGAAGTAGGGTTATGAAAGCAAAGTAATTTAAAAATAAAGTTAGCGTTCAAGATTAAATAAATACATTTCATTGAATTCCTTGTCATCTAAGAAGGCATATTTCCGTGGTACAGGTGCTGATTTTAGCATCAAGCCAATTTTCAGTGTCAGAATAGTTATTTAATATAATTCATATTTTAAAATGTAGATTATCTAAATTGATAATATATTGCTCATAAATGTAAGTATTTTGTTTGTATCTAATTTGATGATGGAAAACAATAATAATATTTCTATGAATATATTCTCCATCATCTCTCAGCTCTGAGTTGATTCTGTGCTTCATCTTCTGATTCACAGACTGCTGCTGGAAACATAATTAACATGCTTTGGCAGCTAATGGAAAATAGCCTTGAAGAACTTAAGCTGCTTCAGACAGTTCTTGTTCTCCTAACGACCAACACAGTAGTTCATGATGAGGCACTGTCCAAGGTAAGAAACATATTTAATTGGTATTTATAATGCTTGAGGTAGTGTTTGAATAAGCTGATTAAAAGAGAAAAGCCTAGTTCTTTGGGACAAAGACCAACTAACTTCTGTGCAGTTATTTTGATGATCAGCACGGGTGTTAGAGGACGTCAGGTTAGGTTGCCGCTCCTTAGTGATGGGTAGTAGGTGAAGAAGAGTAGAAGATGTAGAGCAGGTGGAGAAGGAAGTAGGGGGAGGAAAATGCCTTGAATCCTGTTGGCTTGAGTATTTCTCTGTAATTGTTCCTTGATCCTTCTGTATTGAAGCTAATTTGCATGTATGTATTATGTAAATTAACAGTTCAAACTTGTCTCTTTAAGTGGCTAAAAACTTCTTTGAACATTTATACTGGGTAAACTTTCATATCTGGATTTTATTTTTTCCCTTTTCCCACCCTCTTTGGAATATTAATAATTCTATTATGTAGTCAGCTCTTGAAGTTCTTAAATCATGAAATATTTCTGTTGAACAGACAGACACTCTGCAAAAGCCACCAATCCAAATATTGCTGAGGATGGAATAGTTCTGAGGTCGCACACACAGAATAGCAAATTGTACCTTAGAAAAATATCAGTTTCTTAAAAAAAAAAAGTAAACCTGCATTACACTGACCTAGCCATGCCATTCCTAGGTATTTATTCAGTGTAAATAAAAATGACTGTCTTCACAGAGACCTACATTTGAATATTCACAGCAGCCTCAGTCAGAGCAGCACCAAACTGAAAACTATCCAGATGTCCCTCAACAGATAAATGGTTAAGTGTGGCCATACGGTGGAATCTCCTCAGTAATAAAAAGGAAACTCATACCAGTACACAGGACAGCACACATACACACTCCATGAATAGGGTTCTGAATGAAAGAAGCAAGACATAAACTGTAATACTTGAATCTTTTATATAAAATTGTAGAAATGCTAGATGATCAACAGTTAAAAAAAATCAATTACCCATGACTCAAGGAGAGGAAGAACTGGATGTAGAGATGCACAAGGAAATGTTAGGGGTGATAAAATGTGCACCATGATTATGTTCATTTGGGTCAGGCAGAACCCATGAAATTATATACCTTAAGATATTAAGGGATACAGCTTAGTCTATAGAGTCTTCTTAATAATAAAGTTGATTTTTATTTATTTATTTTGGTTTTTTGATACAAGATTTCTCTGTAGCTTTGGAGCCTGTCCTGGAACTAGCTCTGGTAGACCAGGCTGGCTTTGAACTTACAGAGATCTGCCTGCCTCTGCCTGTTTAGCAGGAACTAAGGCATGTGCTACCACCGTCTGGCTTCATGATGTACTTTAAAACACATTAAATTAACTACATTTGGAAACACGTATTTCAAACTTTTATCTAATTTTACATAGCTATGTATTTACTGAGACTGAATTATTTTGAAATCAATTTTTTTTAAGTTTTATTTTATAAAAGGGTAGGATTTTTAATGTCTAACTGAAACAAATTGTTTTACTTGTGGCTCATCTGACAGGCTAGTATCCATGCTCTTCAGTTTTGCTTCACACTAAGGAATTTTTTTCCTAGGCGATTGTTCTTTGTTTTCGACTCCACTTCACAAAGGACAATATCACAAACAACACAGCTGCTGCTACAGTACGGCAGGTGGTAACCGTCGTCTTCGAGAGGATGGTGGCCGAAGACGAGCGGCACAGCGGTAAAGTGGTGACATCGCTTCCTTCTTGTCTGTGAGCGGGGTCTTGGATACGAGATTTAATTTTCATTCATTTTTAGCTTTTACTCTGTGAACTAGTAATGCCCCAAAGCTAGAAAATCTACCCTCCTTTGGAGATGAATGTGCTAGTGCACATCTATAACCCTAGCTCTGCAGGACCCCAGGCTTGAGGCCAGCAAGATACAGTCTCAACACTTGAAAACTTCTACACACATGTATGGACATAGATATAAACACATGTATATAGTGTATGTGTGTATCTGCATGTATGTTCATGTGTGATGAGTTCCTTTACTTGTTTATTAACTTGGCAGATACCCTGCCAAATGCAGCTCAAGGAAGGGAGGGTTTATCCCGGTTTATCGTTAGAAGGGGTACAGCCCATGGTGGCAGGAAGGTCGCTGCAGCAGGTGTGGAAGGTGAGCACACTGCACTCGGGGCATGAATAGATAAACACTGAGTTTGGGATCACAGCTTCTGGAATGGTGCAGCTCACATTTATGATGGATTTCCCCTAATCTAGACAGTCCTTCACAGATGTGCCCTGGAATTTGCTTCTTCAGTGATTCTCAATCTTGTCAGGTTAACAACTGATATTAACCATATCAGGTGTAGTGTATATGTACACACAAACATATGTAACATATATATACACATATACACATTACTATATGACACTTAAAAAATGATGGCAATTAAAAATAAATTATTCACCTGGGCACGTTATGTTAGCACATGCCTTTAATACAAGCTCTTAGGAGGCAGAGGCAGGCGGGTCTCTATGAGATCCAGGATAGTTAGAACTACATACAGAGAGGCCCTGTCTCAAAAACCCAAGTAAATAAATAAATGATTCACTATTTTATTACTCTACCTTCCCTGACCTGACTGTTAACTCAAGTCTTTGCATTTAGATCGACCATTGTACACTGTTGGTTTTCGGGATGTTTCTGCTGGCATTGGTACCTAATTGTCCTGCATTTCTCTTTGGGAAGTACAAGTACAGTTCCAGTAGTCTGAAATGTTAGGGAATTATTCAGAATCGTGGTAAGCATAGGACAGTTTTCTAGTTTAAATGCCTTATATTCATAACTTTGATGTAATTCGTGGAGCAGTATTTTTAGCCATGTTTCTCTAAAGGCTGAAATACCATTTGCTACTTTCTATTTTAATAGAACATAGAAAAAATACCAAAACCACTTTCAATTATTATTAAATCAACACTTAAATCTTAAAGGCTGCCATAATTTACAAAGAATGATATCTTTAAAAAAAATCTATTGGGGATGGAGAGATGGCTCAGCAGTTAAACCATTGACTGCTCTTCCAGAGGTCCTGAGTTCAATTCACAAGGGCACCCAAGTGGTGGCTCCCAGCCATCTGTAACTGTTGTCCCATGGGATCTGATGTACTCTTCTGCATCAAACAAAACACCATATACATAAAGGACATACATAAATAAATGTCATCAGCAAAAATATTATTTTGGAGAAAAATATAGCCCAGCAGTAGTGGCATGTGCCCTTAATCCCAGTACTCAGGAGGCAGAGGCAGGTGGATCTCTGAGTTCAATGCCAGCCTGGTACACAGAGCAAGTTCCAGGACAGCCAGGACTACACAGAGAAACCCTGTCTTTAAAAACAAAAACAAAACAAAAACAAGAAAACAACACCCAAAACTATTACACGTGTGTGTGTGTGTGTGTGTGTGTGTGTGTATGTATGTGCATATGTAGAGGTCAGAGGATAGCTTGCGAGAATTAGCTCTTATTTTCTACTGTCTGGGTAGCAGACTCGGATCTTCAGGTGTGGCATCAGCCACCTTTGCCCACAGACTATGTCATCAGCCCAGAGAATGGTCCCAGTCATAATAGTGTTTAACAAATGCTGTGAGCAGGGCAAACCATTGCAGCTGACTCTTAGCTGGTGCAGCCGTGACTCACAGTTACAGTGGCAGGTCAAGCCGTTCATCTTTTGGGAGCTAAGAAAAGGCAGGGGAAATGGTTATATGGTGAACTTTATGTTTGATATTTATTACAGACTTAGAGATCATGTGATAAAAGAACTGACAAATAAGAGACTGGGAAAATCAAATATATAAATAAAAGTAATAAACTTGTTAAAATGTATGTAAGAAAATGGAGAGTAATTCTTACAATATTTTATATAAAATATCAATTTTTCACTTTGGAGACATAGTTATGAAATTATTAGATTATGGTTATATAAGAAGAACAAATTTTAAACTCAGCATATGATTTGCTAAGGTCATTTTGAAGTCCCTTCCATCCCTGGCCTGTTTTGATTTCAGACATAGAACCACCAGTGCTGGTCCAAGGAAACAGTAACCGAAGGTCTGTCAGCACCCTGAAGCCTTGTGCTAAAGATGCATATATGCTTTTCCAGGTATTTCAGTTGACAAACGTAATATTTGTTATTTTAGAATTTATGTCTGATATAATTTCTGATGCAAAAAACTATGAAATAGTCAGCATTTGTATTCAAGTCGTTCTAGAAGAGTGAAGAAAGACTCTGCACCCACTGTAGATCTGACTGCAGCGAGATGCTGGGGCTCACTTTAAGGAAGTGAGATTAAACTCAGAACTAGAAAAATAAGTATATTAGGGATGACTAATCCTATAAAAACATTCCTTTAGTGAGAAAAGTTTATGTAATAAATTTGCTGTCTACATAATGTAATCCGGTATACAAAAATCTTACCTGATTTGGCATGACTAAATCATTTTAAGTCCAGTAAGATTAGAAGTTTATTCTTTATTAAATAATATTAATGCTTGCCTATAGTTATCTGCTTATTGTCTATAGTTACATGCTTCTATAGAGATTTAACTGAAATCTTTTGAATGTATAATTTGTCAAAATTTGAATTACTGCTGCTTAATTTTTAAGAAAAGTAGGTTTGTTTTGCTGTAGTTTCATAAACTGTGAGTTCTGGAAGCATATTTTATTGTAACCCATGATACTGTTTACTTCCCAGGACCTTTGTCAGCTGGTTAATGCCGACGCCCCTTACTGGCTCGTAGGCATGACCGAGATGACTCGGACTTTTGGCCTGGAGCTGCTGGAGTCAGTCCTCAGTGCCTTCCCACAGGTCTTCTTACAAGTAAGCTAATCACAGAATTAGGGTTGCTTTCTCATGGGTGTTTGTCAAGTCAAGAAATAAGCATGGATTTTTTTTTTCCATGTTTGAAGATGCAAAAGCATAGCCTTGGGCTTCAAACAAAACTACTTTGTGACATTTGTTTGTTCTCTCTTTGAGAATTTAAGGTATGATTTTCTTGGTAGTATTTTTGTTCTTTTTGGACAAGGGTTTACAAGTGCAGCTGCCCCAGTCTCCTGAGCACTGGGTTATCCTCATTCTTTTCATTTAGTAATTTTCTGTTTTTTATTGGTCTGTCTTCCTCCTGTCATCTTCCTTGCCCCCAACATTTTAAAATTTTATTAGAGTAAACCTTAGAAAACGATTTAGGCAGATTTTCCCAATCCTAGAGTTGTGAAAGTAAAGCTGTTTCTTTTTCTCTCCATCTCTTTTTTTTTTTTTTAATGTGCAAGGCTGTTTTGCTTGAGTGTATGTTTGTGTACCACATGCATGCAGTGTCCATGGTGGCCAGAAGAGGGCATCAGCTCTATAACAGGAGTTAGATATGGTTGTTAGCTACTATGTGGGTTCTGGGAACCAAATCTGGGCTCAAAATCTAAAATCAGAATCAGAGCCAGTGCTCTTAATCAGTGAAATTATCTCTCCCACCCCCCAAATAAGCCTTTTCTTAACAGAATCTTCTTGAAATATTTCCAATTTGTGTTTAGTCCATTTAAGAACAGTGCACATTTCAAGCCTTTAAGTTATGGTAAGAGCTGCATGAGACCTTACTGATTGGCAATGGTCAGATTCTGGGAGAGGGGCAGGTGTCGCATCCAGTTGTATACTCAGCAGTGAGTGTCCAGTCTCTAATTGATATTTTCAAACCAGAGCACACAATTGGTACTAGTTAAAAGTCTTTGGGGAACAAGCAAAAGAAAAAGCAATGAATATGGGAAAGAGATTTGTAAAGAGAAGGAAGGGAGACTTATTGAGGATAGGAGGGAATAAGCAAAGGTGGAGGAGCGTGAGCAGACTGCGTGATGTCCGTTCTAAAGTTAGCATGGCTATGCTTGGAAGGATGCTGCAAACTAAGTGAATTCTTCTTTTCCTTTGCAAACAGCATCAGGAATTCAGTTTCCTCCTCAAAGAAAGAGTATGCCCTCTTGTGATCAAGCTCTTTTCTCCAAATATAAAATTCAGACAAGGTTCCAGCACTTCATCTTCTCCAGCACCAGTTGAAAAACCGTATTTTCCCATCTGCATGCGTTTGCTGAGAGTGGTGTCTGTTCTGATCAAGCAGTTTTATAGCCTTTTGGTAAGTGTTAGTTTGTACATGTAACTGCATGCAGTGTGTGTTAGCGACTTGTCTCTCTGACAACTTAAAGCAGGGAAAGCTTACTCTTTGGCTCAGGTTTCACAAGTTTTGATCCTTAGCCAGTTGATTGGATTACTTGGAGCCTGAGTTAGGCAGAAATGTCAACGATTGTGGGGGATGTCACAAAGGCTGCTTACTTTACAGTAGCCAGGAAGCAGTGACCATACTTCTGATCTCAGGCCTCCTCCATCTCCCCTGTTTATTCCATCCGGGTTCCCAGTTTTTGTTAGAGGTATCACCCACATGCAAGGTGAACTCTCCTTAGTTAATTCTCTTTGGGATTCTCATACGTGAACCCAAATGTGCACGCCATGAATGCCCTAGGTGTTTATTCAATCAAGTTAGCAGTAGAAATTAAGCATCAGATTGTTTTTTGATAAAACATATATATGTTAGAATATTATATATATGCATCTTTAACTGTATAAGGCAGTGAAGATGATTCTGGTACAGTTTGATTTTGCTGGTGCAGGAGAATTATCTGTATTCTGTCAATCATATTTAAATAAAACGCTGATTGGCCAGGCAGGCAGTATAGGCGGGAAAGCCAGACAGGAAGTAGGGGTGGAGCAAAGAGACTGAGAGTATTCTGGAAGCAGAAGCTCTCTCTCAGCCACTCCTGCACAGACCACCAGAGAAGCAACATGTAACCTGCCCAGCTGAAAAAGGTACCAAGCCATATGGCTAACATAGATCGAAATAATGGGTTAAGATAAGTCATAAGAACTAATAAGTAGCCTGACCTAATGAGCCAATCAGTTTATAATCTTATGGAGTCCTGTGTGTGATTTTCTTTGTTGCTTGCCGGCTGTTGGGGTACCAGGAGGGACAGAAACCCCAACAAGCTGGCCCTCATGTTACATATGGCGCCAACGTGGATTTTTCTTTGTTGCTTGCCGGCTGTTGGGGTACCAGGAGGGACAGAAACCCCAACAAGCTGGCCCTCATGTTACATTTTGCTTCCATGATTCCTGCCAAGCATTCTAATACTAATGCTTTTGTACATTGAAAATAACAAATCATAATAGTATTATGAAAATATGTCTGACCTCCCACACTCCCACACATGGTCTCAGGGAACCCCAAGGTGTTCAACAACCACTTTGTTCCCACTATTCACTAGCTCAGCTTTTCAGGTTGCTGAGAGGCGAAGGTGAGTGATTGTCAGTTAGTCTCTTCAGGTACTAGAGGAGTAGAGGAGACTGAGTTAAAATATATCCTGTACTTTACTTTCTTTAACTTCTGACCTGAGTACGTCTTTGTCTTTTGGATCACTAACAGTGTCTGCCCAAATCCATTTTTCTTAAGGTGCCCTTAAAGGGTTTATAAGAATTAATTAATTTTTAACTTAAAGTGGCTATCATATCTCTATTCTGACCTTGATTTCCTTTAGGAAGAAAAGAATGGGTTTTTAATTACGTATCCAATTTAATCTTTCACCTTTTTTTTTTTCTTTTTCTTGAGGCAGGGTTTCCCTGTGTAACAACCCTGGTTGTTCTGGAACTCACTATGTAGGCCAGGCTGGCCTTGAACTCACAGAGATCAGCCTGCCTCTGCCGTCTAAGTGCTAGGACTAAAGATGTGCACCACCACGCCCAGCTCCCTTTCACTTAATTGTTAATTACACTTTTTTTGTGTGTTTCTGGTGTATTCTGTGAGTGTATATGTTTTCTGTGCGTGTGTGCAGGTCAGAGGTGGGCATGAGATGTCTCCATCAGTGTCTCTCCACTTTACCTTTTTTTAAAAAAATATTTATTTATTTATTATGTATACAGTAGTCTTTGTGCTTATACGCCTGCAGGCCAGAAGAGGGCACCAGACCTCATTACAGATGGTTGTGAACCACCATGTGGTTGCTGGGAATTGAACTCAGGACCTTTGGAAGAGCAGGCAATGCTCTTACCCTCTGAGCCATTTCTCCAGCCCCCTCCACTTTACCTTTTGAAAAGGATCTCACACTGAACCTGGGCTTCAAAAATTTGACTAGGCTGGCTGCCCACCCATCTCTTGGGATCCACTTGTCTCTACCACCCCAGTACTGGGGTTACAGACATCACATGAGCCACTGCACCCTGCTTTTTTAATGTAGGTACAGGTGGTTGAACTTGGGTTTTTCTCAGAAAGCAGTGTATTGACTCAGTTACCTCACTAGCCCCAATGTTTCACTTCAGTGCTAACGTTTCTCTAAAGATTTGTCACTGACAAACCCATTAGCACTTAAGCCAGTGGTTGCCATGTGTGCTTGATGTTGTCAAACATTTATCTGATGTTTGAACTTCCACCTGCATAATTTTGGCTTTTGTAAGACAGGATTTTCTATACCCCAGACCTGTAGATAATAATTTCCTTGTCCCACATCCACTGTCAAATAATCACTCAGAGACTCATATTAATTATAAATGCTTGGCCAATAGCTCAGTCTTATTCCTATCTCTTACAACTTAGCTCGTTTCTATTACTCCATGTATTGCCACATGGTTCATGTCTTTATCTGTCCTCTAGCATCTTGTTTCTTGGGTGGCTCACTGGTGTCAGCCTCGACTCCGCCCTTCTTTGAGTCCTCAGTTTGGTTGTCCTGACTAACTTTATCGTGCCTTGCTATAGGCCAGTCAGCTTTATAGTTAACCAATGAGAATAATGCATATTTGCAGTGCACAGAGGATTATCCCACAGCATTTTCCCTTTTCTGTCTAATCAAAAAGGAAAGTTTCAACTGTAACATAGTAAAATTATATACAATAAAAGTTATCAAATCTTTGCATTTGACAAAGTCAGAGAAAACATTTAATTATCCATCCTATCTTGATGAGTCTAAAGTTTTATATCTAGTTTATCCTTTCATCAACTAAGAAAAATTGTAACTCTGACTATCTAGTCTTCGAGTCCATCAAAGACACCAGAAGGATGAAGTGTTATCTAATGCCTTGACAGTCACCCAAAGTTTCTCTGTATGTTGGAGCATCTAACTTTGGCCTATAGGCCTACTATATTTGATAAACTTTCCTGTGAAGCAGGGAATTCTGAAGGACCATCCTGCCTTGTCTTGGCAAAGTTTGACAGTTATATATCTTGTGTCCTGCTTGTCCAGCTTAGACAATTAGCAATTGAGGCAAGGGCAGTTTCTTTGCGCATATGGCTAGCTTTTGCCATAGAGAAAAAAAAAACTCCATATGGAGTTTCTTCAGTGCCTGTCTTCTTCTCTGGATACATTGGTGCTGTCAGGAGCAGATGTGTCTCATTGTCATGAAAAGTCTAAGTTATTAAAACATTTTAAATGTCATATTCTGTAGGTCTTTGAAATGTTTGAAGAATACCTATCTGAAATATATCTCTGTATACATAAGATGACTATAAGTTTGACTATTATAGATGACTATTAATCTGTATTTCTTAGTTATTTACTACATTTTAAAATGAGTTGCATAAACATAATACCTTAAAAAAGGGTAGAAATATACATATAAGAAGATTAACTTTAAATTTGTATCAGTAAACCAAAATCCATACCAGTGGAAAATATTTTGAGATTAACTGTTGTTTTTTTTCTATTAAAGTAGATTTGATAATCTACTCTCTTTTTTCTATCATAATAATCTACCTCCCTTTTTTTTGCCTTCTCTTGGGAAGTTGCTTCTCTTATCCTTATGGTTACATCCTACTTTTAAGCACCTAATAAAGATACTGGGAGGCATTAGAAAACACCAGTAGCTAAGGCTTGGCACTAAAATACTTTATTTCTGGCTGTCCTAGAATTAGATATGAAGACCAGATTGGCCTTGAATTCGCAGAGATCTAACTGTCTCTCTTTCCTGATTGTTGAGGCTAAAATCTTGAAGGCTACTCTATTTCCCCAGTTTCTTGCCTCCTTTTGGGGCATCCACAGCCAAAACATGCGCTACTAGCTGCACTCACCAGGAGTCCATTTGACTCAGTAATCTCAAAGTCAGCGTTGTTTTACCTTCCAGACAGAGAAGTAACAGGAGTAGTTCATTTACCTTTATCTTGGTTCATTTTGTTTGTCACTCAGTAAATCATGGATGGTTTAGCCATTGTCTTTTATATAGAGAAGTTGTTAATAATACAGTCTGCGGTGGCTAAAGCACTAGGCCCTGTGCTAAGTGACTCGCCTGCCTGTGTCTGTGTGTCCGTCAGCTGCTGCAGGTTTCTCGTTGTTTTTCCGTTCTTTTGTTTTTTGAGACAACAGGTCTTGCTGTTGTAACCCAGGCTGGCACCATCACACTAAACTGCCCCTTTGCTTTTTAGGAATCCAGTTGTATAACATGTAGAGTATTACTGAGGTGCAGATCATACATCTGCGGGCAGTTTGTAGGACTAGAGACAAGATGTGTACCATGTTTTCCAAAGCCAAGGGTTGGAACTCATCAGTGCTGCAGAAAGATGTTCGAGAAGCTGCAGCTGTTTCCATCTAACTCTTCTTATATACCATTTTATCCCAGTTAAGGTGATTTGACAGCATTATTATCATTTTTTTTTTTTTTGACTCAACGAAATGTTTAAACCTCCTGTTCTTTTTAGGTAACCGAGTGTGAAATATTTCTGTCACTGCTGGTGAAGTTTCTGGATGCAGATAAGCCACAGTGGCTTCGAGCTGTTGCCGTGGAATCGATACACAGGCTCTGTGTGCAGCCTCACTTGTTAAGGTAAAGTCTTCTGTCTGATGGCTAGCTTGATTACTGCTGAGTTTAGAAGAGCGCTGTACCTATTTGTAAGTGTTAGCGATGCTTCTCAAAGAAAATGGTGTTTGCGTGTTTGCCACACCAGGTGAAAGCTTGGGAAATGATTGCCATCATCTGCTAAGCAAATACAGCCAGTATTATTTTTATTTATTTATTTATCTTTGTTTCCTTTTGAGTTGAATCTAAACCCTTGTCTCTATCCAAATTAGAGAAACCACTCAGGTGTGATGGGTAACACCAAATATAGGATTGTAATAGTAGCAATCATTTATATTTACTATATAAAATGTGAATACTATAATACAGTCAAATGCCTTTCCAGAATGTTTAAAATTTCTTCACAGGTCATTTTGTCAGTCGTATGACATGAAGCAGCATTCCACCAAGGTCTTCCGTGACATTGTGAATGCGCTGGGGTCTTTTATTCAGTCTTTGTTTCTCGTCCCTCCTACTGGAAACCCTGCTGCAGCTAACCAAGCTGGTAATGTCGTGTTCAGATTTGTCTTCATTTTTCTCCCTCTGTCTCCAATACTTACTGTTAGGAGAGAAGTCTGTATCTGTACAAACTGGAAACACCAGAGTGTGCTGAGAGTAAAGAGTTTTTAAATATTAAAGAATAATTTGACCATACCACGGCAAACTAGTTTATTTTTGAAAAAGTCTTTGTTGGATCCTTTTAAAGAGTCTGGACATTTAATCTTTTAGGACGTCTTTTCATCTCTTAGTAGAAGTTGTCTAACATGATCTGAGTTTGTTTGGAAATCAGTATGGCTTCTCTTTCCTCTGTGTGTTCACTGTTACTTTGAACTACCTGGTGAATGGCCTTTTAGCTCTTCATTCTCACTTTCCAGAAGAAGTCTAAGTTTGTTCTTATAACTGTGTATGTGTTTTATATGTGCAGGCACAGACCGGTGTGTGTATGTAGGCCAGAGGTCAACCTTGTTGTCATTTCCTAGGACTGTCCTTCTTGTATTTTGAGAGGTTTTTTTTTTGTTGTTGTTGTTTTTTTTTGTTTTTGTTTTTGTTTTTTTTACTGGGACCTGGGGCTCATTGAGCAGGCGGGTCTGGCAGGTTAGCAAGCCAGTGGGATCTGCCAATTTCTGTCTCCCCAGTGCTGGGGTTGTAAGTGTGCATCACCAAGCCCAGGTGTTTTGTGGGTATTGGGGTGTAAACTCAGGCACTCCTGTATATCCATCAGTTTATTCATATTGGAGCTGCTCTGTTAAGTTGCTGGGGTTTGTTCATTTACTATGGTTCAGTATAAACTAGCTTCCACTATTTTCTTTGGGACATATGTATAAATCTTATATGGTACTGGGAGCAAACGCAGGTCCTCATGCTTATGTGATAAACACTTTACCAGTAGACCTAACTGCCTAGGCTCTTTAGTAATTTTTATGTTTAAAATAATTGTTGTAAAGGAATAGGTTCTCTGGGTAAAAGAGAATTATGAACATCTTTTATAGGTGTTACACTTGTTTTCATAACATAGTCTTTAAAGTCTGAGTAGGTGTTGGAATTTGTTGACTTATAATCAACCAATAAATTGATATCTTTGCTTTTCCTCCTTGTCTAATAGGAAACAATAATGCTGGTGGCCCAGTCTCAGCGCCAGCCAGCTCAGGAATGGTGGGGATTGGTGGAGGTGTTACTCTGCTACCAGCATTTGAATACAGAGGAACTTGGATACCTATCCTGACTATTACAGTTCAAGGCAGTGCGAAAGCCACCTAGTAAGTAGTGTCAACATTGTTTTATAATAAATAGTACTGATGATGATATATAAAATACTTCTGTGTAGATTATATTAATGTCGCTTATACATTTTGGAGCTTTCTTTTGTTATGTTTTAAGGATTTTAATCAGGACTGAATTTTGTTTTCTTCTTTTTGTAGGCTGCTAATAGCATTATAAAGCAGAAATATGAATTTATCTACCTAAGAATTGACTTGGTTGTTTATGTAGCTTCTTAGTTAACTATATGACTTGATTTTTAGACCTCTTGGACATAGCTCTTCCAAAATTAATTTCCCTTTTTGGCAAATTCATCTTTCTTTAAACTAATTTTTCCAGTGTATGAGATGAAAATTGTTGTATAGCTGAATTTCAGGACTCTGTGTGTGAGAAAAAGTATTTTCAATATTTAAGAAGTCAGTGAGATCCGTTTCTCTTCTGGTTATTTCTAGTCATCATGTTTTATTGCAGCAAAAAGACCAAACTAGAAGGACATGTACTTTAGGGCATGTTGTCCACAGGGTCTGTGGGAGCTGCTGCTCTGTAAGTTCTCCTTCTCCTGCTGCAGACTGCAGGGCACAGGGCTTTAAATTCGGACAGTCATTTCACCTCATTTTTTGACTTTTTTTTTTTTAGTATTATATCTAACTATTGCATAATCTTATGAAAGTTTATGCTTATGTCTCTAGGAGTTTTGTAATTTCTTTTATATTTAGATCATTGATTTTTTTGAGCTAGTTTTATATACTAGAGGTAGGATCTAACATCTCTTTTTCTCTGGGTATGAATATAATTAGCCCAATGTCATTAATTCTTTTCAGTTGAATTACTCATTCTTTGTGTTGTTAGCTTGAGAAGGAACCATTTGGAGGGATTTAGAACTATAATTCCTCATTTGTCCTAATTTAGAACATAAGATTTATTGTCTTGCTTTCTGAACAATTCCTCCTATGTAGTAGATTTGAACTTCACACAGATGTCCTTCAGTGTTATTTGCACATTGGCTGTCTCTGAGGTCACTAATGACCTGGATATCTTAGTTATATTTTCTCTGACGTAAAATCATCTTCCTCTTTGTATGTTATTTTGTTTTATTATATTATTTTTTATGACACTTTATCTTAAAAGTAAGAGTTTGAGAAGCATTGTACTGTTTTAATATATTTTATGTTAGTTTTTATATTGCATATCAAAAGTAGTGAAGATATCAACACATCTCAAAAAGAAGTTATGGTAGCAGTCAGTCCTTCATTTTTATATTCATTTTTTACGTTAAAAAATACATTTATTGTTTGTGTGTGCATACATGTGTGCACCATAACACGTGTGGAAATTAGAGGACAGACAGCTTGTAGGAGTCAGTTTCCTCCTTCATTGTGTGGATCAGGGGATCAAACTCAGATCATCAGACTTGGTAGTGAGCACCTTTATCCCCTGAGCCATCTTCAGCCTTTCTAATCAGTTTAAAACACTGAAGGGAATCCTGCTCCAAATCAAACAAGCTCAGGAATATCCCTTTATTTTGTCTTCCTGTTAGTAATTTTTAGAGTCTACAACTTATGGAAATAGCTTTCTATGTTTTCTTTCCTGTGTCTTTTCATTAGTGCCTTAATTTTTTTGTGATTTTAGCCTAGAAATGCTGGACAAAGTGGAACCTCCAACTATACCAGAAGGCTATGCTATGTCTGTGGCTTTCCACTGTCTGTTGGATCTTGTCCGTGGAATCACCACTATGATAGAAGGAGAGTTAGGAGAGGCTGAAACCGCGTGTCCTGCTGTCATTGAAGAAACACACTCTGAGTCATCAGAGCAGCGGGACGTGCAGTCAGGGTCGGACCAGGCAGATAAGGAGACAGGTATGCTATGATTCTCTGCCTGCCTTAGTTACTTTTCAGTAGTTTGAAGTTTAGGGAGAATATAGAGATATGTTCCTGTGTTATCATTTGCCTTTACTGCCCAGTTATTAATACTTTATCATGTTGGTATTACTTTCCCCTTTATTTGTATACATACCACTATCTTCTTTTCTGAACTGTTGAGAGAGACCACTTGTTCGTTTGCCCAGAACCAAAACAATCACACAGAAACTGTATTAATTACAGCACTGCTTGACCTATTAACTTATGCATATTTCTATCTCACTCTTATTCCTTAAATTAACCCATTTCTATTATTTTATATTTTACCATGAGGTTCGTGGCCTACCAGCAAGGTTCTGACTGGCAGCTTGTATCTTTTGTCTTTTCCCTTTGGTGGCTCCATGGTGTCTCTGTGACTCCACCTTCTTACTCCCAGCATTCAGTTTAGTTTCCTCTGCCTAGCTCTATTCTGCCCTATCATAGGCCAAGGAAGTTTATTTATTTATTAACCAATAAAAGCAGCACATAGACAGAAGGACCTCCCACACCACTGAACTATTTGAGATTAGGTTCTAGACAGGATGTCCCACTACCCCTTACTATTTGGATATGCATTTCTAGAACTGATTATAGTTCTCCCCATTCTGATGCAGTTACTAGCAGAAATTAGGGTCAATCCAATATTTCATCTAAGCCCTGATCTCATATAAATTTTTGCCAGTTGTCACAGTGTTTTTCCTTGTGCTTCCTTGTTTGTTGAATTTATTGCTGTATATGAATATTTTCCTGCACTGTAGAACACAGTTCTTTAGTTCTGGTTTTATATGAACTTGAAATTTTAGAAGGATATATCCCAAATTGTTTTATTCATTTCTAAGATTAGGACAGGGCACTTACTGTGTTTAATTTAGCTTCTGATTTGATTTATCAATATATGTGGAAGCAAAAATACCAATTTGTCTCATTTTTGGAAATGTTCACTTTTGAATAAAGCTGGATTTTTACTGACTCCAAGAATTACATTCAATCACTGTTGGTTTTAGTGTGGTGCTCAGATAAGGCTTGTGAAGCTGGGCGGTGTTCTTTTGACATTTCTGATGCTTTCTTGGTACCCTTGCAGTGTAACACAAGTTCAACCCTCATCTCAGGTATTTTTTGTCCAGCCAGGTGACGGTCAGTTTCTAGGCGCCCTGAGATAGTACTGAGACTGACATGTGGGCAGTAAATGTGCTTCTTGCTTCTTGGCGAAGAGGCACACATACCGCAAATCTGGATTTGAAAATGTCTGCTTCCTTATATAAAGGCATCGCCCAAGTCTCTGTAGTCCTCATTCATTTCTTTTTTTCTTTTTTGTTTTTTATCGAGACAGGGTTTCTCTGTAGTTTTTGGTGCCTGTCCTGAAACTAGCTCTTGTAGGCCAGGCTGGCCTCGAACTCACAGAGATCTGCCTGCTTCTGCCTCCTGAGTGCTGGGATTAAAGGCGTGTGCCACCACTGCCCGGCTCCTGATTCATTTCTACATGATCAATTTTAACTTTATATATTTCTAAATCCCATCTCCAACAAGGAGGTACCCAGTGCCATTTTATTCCTGTGTTTACTTGCTGGATGCTCAGCACATCTAACAGTGTTCTAGCTGAGCAGATAGTCTAGACAGTAGTCTGCACTAATTTCCAGCTGATCACACAGAGGACAGTTTGGTCTATTGAAGGCTTAGAGAAGAGGAAATGACATTATGAATTTTTTAAAGGTATTAGTTAAATTAGGTATTGAAGTGTCTTGTAATGCATAGTTTTAAACAACTTAACTTTAAGAGTTTTTTATTATGAAACTATCACAGCTTCTATATTTTTGTTATTTGGATATTTTAAATATTAGTGTTTGGTATCTAATAACCAAGCTGTTACTAGACTGTTAAATTTTATAGATTGACAGTTCACTGTAGCAGGTATAGCATGATTGAATATTGTATTTCTTTTGAAGTTAGTAGAGCCGTTTGGGAAGAGATGGTGAGTGCCTGCTGGTGTGGTCTTCTCGCTGCACTCTCCCTCCTGCTCGATGCCAGGTACTACGTCTTTGTAAGTTTTATGGCACGTCATTGCAGTTAACACCAACACTAAATTTAATTTCATTTGTCCAGAGAATTTATTTCCTATCTGTAGTTTTCTATATGATTTTAGTGCTTTGTTGCTCATTTTTCATTTCTTGTGCATTATTATAATTCGTGTGCACACTGCCATGATGGAGTTATTCCCATCGTCACCTCAGCATTTCTTTAAGAATGTCACTCTCTGTCACTCCCTCTTGGAGCCATGTTTACTCTGAACTCCCACTGGAATTGTCACAGTGCTTTAATCAGAAATACATTTTCAAATTACAGAACACTTGTATCATGCTAAGCCTTGCCACTGCTTTTGCAAAGATGATAATTTGCTTGATGCTTCTCTCGGAATGAACTGGTTTTAAGATATTTGATGCAGGGGTGGTGGTTCATGCCTGTGGTCCCAGCACTTAGAAGTCTGAGGAAGCTGAATTGCACTGAGTTTGAGGCAAGCCTGGATTACAGACCCTGTCTCCAAACAAATAAATAAAATGTTAGTTAAATCTTTAAGTTCTCTATCTTTTTTTCCAACTAAGTATGCATTACACTACATAGTTCAGTTTTTTAAATATTAGGCTAATTGGATAAAGTTCCATCCTAAGTATATTGGTTTTAGCTTTTCTTAAAACCTCACTGACGAAGTAAGTCCACGTCATGTTTTAAAGTGTAACTTAAAATAATCGGATAAACAAAATGCCTTATCTTTTCAGCACAGATGAGGCTGCCACTGAGAATATTTTAAAAGCTGAACTGACTATGGCCGCTCTGTGTGGAAGACTGGGCCTTGTCACGTCAAGGGACGCCTTTATCACCGCCATCTGCAAAGGGTCCTTGCCTCCACATTATGCTCTGACCGTATTGAATGCCACCACTGCAGCTACACTTTCCAATAAATGTAAGAATTCAACTGTACAGCTTTCTCTCCGTCCAGCTGGATGTCACAGCGCAGAGCGAGGATGATAGGACTCCCGAGTTCAGGCCTCTGCTGTCCTGTGCATTGACTGTGTTACTCATTTTCCTGCCTTTCCATTCTGTCCACCTCTTTAAAATAGTTTGTTAGTTTGCTTTTGTTTTTTCTTCTTCAAGACAGGGTTTCTCTGTGTAACTGTCCTGGAATTCACTCTGTAGATTAGGCTAGCCTTGACCTCAGAGACCTACCTGCCTCTGCCTCCCAAGTGCTGGGATTAAAGGCGTGCACCACGACCATCTGGCTAAAACAGTTATTTTTCTTTTTTCTTTTTTTTTTAAGATGTAATTATTTATTATGTATACTGTGTTCTTGCCTGCCTGCCAGAAGAGGGCACCATATCTCATTATAGATGGTTGTGAGCCACCATGTGGTCGCTGGGATTTGAACTCAGGACCTCTGGAAGAGCAGGAAGAGCTCTTCATCTCTCCAGCCCCTAAAGCAGTTTTTTTTATCTCTGTAAAAGGGAAGAGAGAGATGGGATTTAGGGTCACTGAACCCAGTGTGGCCACATAGAGGAAGTCTCCTCTTTCTGCTCTTCGTTGAAAAAGGGGTGGAGAGAGGAAAAATATAGTAATAGCAATTTTAAGTAATAATTATGCAGATAAAGTAATGCAATTCTGGCATTCCTTTGTAAACTGTAATACATTGTTGAAATGATGATTGCTATTTTTCTAGTTGGCTTAGTGATTCTTAACACTAACCTTCAAAAACTTATTTTCTTGGCTAATACTTTGAAAACACTTGGGTTTTAATTTAATCTGTTACTCAGATTTCACACTCAAAATTTATTTGGTTCTAACTAGAAAAGTACAAATAGATACATGTTTAAAATATTTAATTTGTTCTAATTTTATTTTGCTTATAAATGAGCTACCAAATTTCATCATTTTAATAATTTATATAGAAAATTACTTTATATTTGCTTCTTTTTTGTACCTTAGGAGTTTTCAGATGTTTGCATGCATCTGGATAACTAGTACTGCTGTGTAATTGTTACTGTTGAGCTTTATTCAAATGAATATTTTACGATATAATGTTACCTTAAAAGACAAAAAGCAGTATCTTGCATTAAGGCTTTCTTTTTTGTTCTAGCATATTCTATCCAGGGCCACAGTGTCATGATGATAAGTCCATCCAGTGAATCCCACCAACAAGTTGTGGCAGTGGGTCAGCCTCTGGCCGTCCAGCCTCAAGGAACAGTAATGGTAATGCAGTCAGGGTGTTGGGGTTCATTGGTTACCGATGAACGTCAGTGAGGCCTGTTCTACTCTTTCTTTCTTTTTCTTTCCAAATGTTATTAGTTAGTTTCTTTTACCTGACGGATATTTCAAAACAAACTTGTTAACTATTTTTTTGTCATTCCCATAACCAACATAACTTCTTTTGTGCATGTTTAAGTGGTGTGTATTCACATGTATATACAAATGTTGGCACATGTGTGTAGGCCAGTGAGTCTGTACATGTGTTTGTGTGTAGAAGCCAAACATTGTCATCTGCTCACTTCCTCTGCTGCTCCACATCACCTTCTGATGCCGGGTTCCTAACTCTCTTGTATGAGAAGCTCTCCTGTTAGTCTAGGTAGGCCTGTCTCCACCTCCCGATGGCTGGAGTTACAGACAAGTCACCATGCCCTCCCAACATGTATGTGGGTTATGGGGATCTGAACTCCAACCCTCACATTTACATGGCAAGCATTTTACTCAGCCATTTTCCCAGCTCTGATAACACAACTTTTAATTAGGCTAATTAGTGTTTTATGGAACTATCCAAACTTATTTTCTTAATATTTTTGGGTTTTATTTAAGACAATCTTTGAATGCATTCGTGCTGATTTGTAACCTTTTAATTTTTAAGATTCTATAGTAGTTGCTGCAAATCTATATTTTTTTCAATATAGCTGACTTCCAAAAATATCCAGTGTATGAGGACGCTGCTTAACTTGGCGCACTGTCATGGTGCTGTTCTCGGGACATCTTGGCAACTTGTTTTGGCAACTCTTCAGGTATGTTGTAGCATCAGATTCTAGGTTTATGATTGCTAACAAATAAACAATGCCTGTTGGTTCTTTAGATACACCTAATAGTATGACAAAGGAGAGGATGAGAAGAAATAAAACAAAAGGCTAATGTTTTAGGAAGTAATGGACTACTTCCAATGCCCTAAATTCTACTGCTTCTGCATGCTATAATTATTTTATATGAATGAGGCTAATTCTTTTCATTTTAATTATTAGAAACTGCTAATTTTAATTTTTATTGCTAGCTATTACCACTGATTTTATTAGAATTTTTATAATTTTATAAACTTGCTTTAATTGTCAGCATCTTGTGTGGATTCTGGGACTAAAGCCTAGTGGTGGTGGTGCCTTGAAGCCTGGAAGAGCTGTGGAAGGACCCAGTACAGTAAGTGACAGCCCTGCTATCCAGTGGGCACTCCTTCAGAAGTCACACTTTACATCTGATGTCATCCTTCCTGTAGGTTCTGACAACAGCAGTGATGACAGATTTGCCAGTGATTTCCAACATACTTTCAAGACTGTTTGAGAGCTCACAGTAAGTCTGTGTTTTAAATTGACAGCCACACTGTTCCTAGCTATATATTTGAGATGAAATTGTCTTTTTCATTTTTATTTTAGGTATCTTGATGACGTATCTTTGCATCATTTAATAAATGCACTTTGTTCCTTATCTCTAGAAGCAATGGATATGGCCTATGGAAACAATAAGGTGTGGTAGTTTACATTTCTCTTTAGTTACACAAGTGTATGAGTGACCTTAGTGTTTGACTGTCAGCATTTACCATTTGTAGAGGAGGAATAAAGAGGGCATGATGTAGCTTGTGATTTGTCTAAGTGTGTAGTAGAATTTAAAATCATGTCCCTTTTTTCTTATGTGCTGAATAGTCTTAGTATTTTACAAATAATGCAACACAGTTTTTATAACTAGCTTTCATAAAATATCTTGATAGTATTTGTTGTATCTGACATTTATGATTTGGGTAATGCAAAATTGCAGTTAGGAAAAGTGTGTGGCAGGTTTCGGTGGCTGTGCTATGTTGCCTTCATGGGAATGGAAAATAAGAATGGAAAATCAGAGGCTCATTGTTTCCTTCTGATGAGAGTGATTCTCCTCACCTTGCAGTTAAACGTTTTCATTGTCCATTAAGTAAGTAGAATAGGACTTCTTTCTCTTCCGTCAAGTAAGTGTAGAACAGTACTTCTGATATTAGCATTCAAGAACATTTCTTTGTATACTCAAAATATTTTCTATAACATTTGTAAAGCACAAGAAAATTTGAGCATAGTCATATTTTAGAAATTTCTATTTTAAATGAACTGTTTGAGGCTAACAGCATTCAGTAGTAAAGCGCTTGCCCTCACTGTTGGAAGCCTAGGGTTTGATTCCATCACAACAAAATAAGAAAATAAGAAATAAGTTACTAGCTGAGAGAGTGACTCACAGTGCTTGTCTAATGGACATGTGGCACTATAAAAAAAAACCAAACAGAATAAAGTCCTGTATACATTTTAAAAACCGTGTGTGTGTATGTTCGTTTGTTCAGGTGCCCTTGGAGTCAGAAGGTCTTAGATCCCCTGGAATTACAGGGTGAGCCGGTGGGTTCTAGGACCTAAATTCCAGTTCCTGCAGGAGCGGCTAGCACTCTTCATCTGTGAGCCGCCTCTCCAGCCCCCTTTGCACATTTAAAAAATGTGGATAGTTTGATCACTTCTAAATACATGAAGACTATTCAGCTTTTTAATAATAACTGTACAGCCTCAAACTGTGTTGTGTTTAAAGTTCTCAGTCATCTTTCTGTTCTCTGTGGCTTGTCATCTTGGTTTATGTAACTCTTCTCTTCTCTTCCTGGAGCTGAATAGTAGCTCAGTTGGTAGAGTGCTTGCCTAGTGTGCATGAGACCCTGAGCTGGATTCTTAGCATCACATAAAACAGATATTGACAGTGCATACCTAAATCCTGCACTTGGGAGAAGATACAGGCAGCAAGATCTTTAGTTCAAGATCATAGTCAGTTAAATCTTTATAATGTCAAGGTCAACCTGGACTACAGGAGACGCCACAAAACAAGGCAACAAAAGTTTTTATTAGAGATGAAAGAGTTAGCTCAGAGGTTAAGAGCATTGGCTGCTCTTCCAGAGGACCCAGCTTTGATTTCTGGCACCCACATGGCAACTCACAGCCTTCTTTAACTCTTTTCTAGCCTTCTAGGGCACTGTATTCACCTGATAGACATATGTGCAGGCAAAGTACCCATACACATATAAAACTAAAAATAGAAAACAGAAAAAGTTAGAGTATGGTTTTATGTATCATATATCTAGTTAGTAGCACGAACACTCAGATATTTGAAATAATGTAGTATTTGTTCCAAATCCAGGCAAGAATAACATTAGTTACAATAGCAAACTAATCAGTTTATTGATTATCTTGAAAAATCTTACATCTCAATACAAAACTATAATATTTTAATACAGTACCAAATGAAATACAAGCAGTTTTACAGTGCTTTGTGAATTGTATCTATTTGATAAACACAGCTTGCTTGTTTTCATGTTTGACATTTGACTGTGTGATCTAAAGAAGATAAGAAGTTTCTCATTTAAAAGTGAATTGATGACTATAGAATGAAAATAAAAGTTTTATAAAATGTTGAAGTCATAGAGTCCTGGGTTCTGTTTCCAGTACAAAACAATGTTCAAGAATAAAAGTATATAAGATAGACTGTAGAAATGTCCTTCATGGGCAAGATGTTCTTGTTGTGCTGAACTATATCTCTGGTCTTTTTTCCCAGTGGATTTGTTAGAGTTCTTCAAGAAAACTCAAATCTTCTTGGTTTTTTGAGACAGGGTTTCTATGTAGCCTTGTTTGTCCAGGAACTTGCTCTGTAGACCAGGCTGGCCTCGAATTCATAGACCCATCTGCCTCTGCCTCCTGACTGCTGAAATTAGAGGTACACCACCACTGCCCGGTGAGAACCCTCAGATCTTAAGAATGCTTACTACTCAGGGATCCATTCAGTGAAACGCATCTATTTCACTGGCGATACAAACTCATTTTTAAAAGGCCAGTTTCTTATGTATGTAGTATATAGATGACCATGTTTTTTTGTTTTTTGTTTTTTGGGTTTTTTTTTTTTTTTTTTTTTTAAGGTTACACTGTTGTTCATATGTCTCTTTTTCTGTTTGGAGCACACATCTAAACCTGAACTCTTTTTCTAAGTTCATATTATTGCTTGGTTCATATATTGTAGTGTTAGAAAAAGCCCATTAAAATACTTGAGTAGAATATAAAACTTATGGAGCTTTTAAAAAACTTTAAATTAATTAAAACTTATTTTGTAAAAATATTCAGGCACGAATCCAGGACAGGTACATGTTCTTTTAAATGCTGCAGATGATTGTGTGTATAGCCCGTTTGTTGAAGGAAGTCATCACTTGTGAAGATATACTTTTACCATGTACTTTCTGACAAGATCTCGTCTATAACTATTATCTCCATTTTACACATTAAAAATTTCAGTAGATACTGTAACTTATATAAGCTGTGTAGCTATTCAGTGGCCTAATCAAGATGAGATACCAGGCATTTAAAACTTTGTAGACATCAGTCTTAACCCCCTGCCATATTTCTCCGTAAAAATGAATTTTCTACCATTCTTTAGGTATGTATGATTAGCTTGTACCACAGTTGTCTTAGAATCCCAGGGTAGCCTAATTTATGGCTTCTATTGGGAAGAAAAAGACACTATTAAACATTTTAATGTTGCAAATGTTTTCAATACTATACAATTTTTTAAAGTTGAATTTGTAGGTCTCTAAGATCTGTAATTTGTTCACACTTTGTGCCAATATAATTTGGGGGTAACTTTAGGAGCTGTTCTGGGATAGTAAAAAGACTTGTCGTATGATAATAAGTTCTGTTACATTTACTAACTTTACATATACAGACTAATAATTTAGACAAAGTGGTGTTATTTTATTCAGTCAGTCTCAGAATTCTCTTAATCATATCAACATGTAATATGTTTCCTTCTTAGGAACCATCTCTTTTTGCTGTTGCCAAACTATTAGAAACTGGTCTAGTTAATATGCACAGAATAGAAATCTTATGGAGACCTCTAACTGGCCATCTACTGGAGGTGAGCTTTCTTTCTTAAATACTACTTACTTTTACTGAGAAAGGCATGTACACTGGTCATATGATTCAACATAATGACAGACAAATTTTCTCCTCTCCGTCCTTGCCCCTTATGTTTTAAGGACTATAGTTGTGTGGTAATTAGCCTGGGGAAGGGTTCATCAAATAAGAACGTGTAAAACTATGGCGTGTGAAATAGCAGTGACATCAGCTCTCTGTCAGGAACTGCTTCCTGTGACCACGTCTCTTGAGTCATCTCAGTTTCAGGTGTATCTGAGATGTTGAACAGTCTGGGGTGAGAGCGATTTCAGGTGTGCCTTGCCCATGTTTGCGTGGTGGAGGTCGCATGAGAGAGCTGTCACTAAGTCATACATCGTGGCCGAGTTTTAACTAGATACATCTCTTCTTCAACTGGCAGTGCCTTGAAAAGTAGCTGGTATTTAACTCCAGCTGTTTCTGTTGATAGTTTGTGTATAGTTTGGGGGCCATAGTAATTTAATGTCATTTTAGAAACCTGAGAAAGATAACTATTCTTCCTAAAATTTTACCCATTTTCACTGGGATTAAATTTATCAATCAAGGATATGTGCAGATTTCTCTGTGATTAAACCACCCTATCAGGTGAGATTGGGCTCAAGATAGTGTACCATAAACTGGATTATCATTCAAAGGTTGAAGCCCTGGGTTCAGTCCCTAGCACCCAGGATAAGCTTGCTTCTGCTTCCTCTGGTCACGTGTGTTCCTCCAGCCATGGAGTCCTTCCTTTCCTGTGACTTAAGTCTCATCTTTTGTCTTCTGTCTTTTTCTCTGTTGCCTCCCATGGCCTTTATTCAGAAGGTAAGCTTATGGAAATTTTTGAATATAGTTTTTCTTTTACTCTTTTAAGTTGTAAAAAAAAATACCAGAAGCTGTAATATGACATTGGTTTTTCTGGTCTCAGATTAATGTGTGTTTTTTACCTTATGCATACAATAAAATATAGTTTTATTGATCATGTGTTTCTTCAGGTGTGCCAGCACCCAAACTCTCGAATGAGAGAATGGGGAGCAGAAGCCCTGACGTCCCTCATTAAAGCAGGGCTGGCATTTAACCATGAACCGCCGCTGACACAGAACCAGGTAAAAACGTGCTTAACTATCACTCACAGACGTAGTTTCATCTCATGATATTCTAGGATAAATTTTCTTTCTTTCTTTCTTTCTTTCTTTCTTTCTTTCTTTCTTTTTTTTTTTTTTGTTTTTTATTTTTTGTTTTTCAAGACAGGGTAGCTTTGAAGCCTTTCCTGGAACTAGTTTTTGTAGACCAGGCTGGTCTCAGACTCACAGAAATCCACCTGCGTCTGCCTCCCGGGTTCTGGGATTAAAGGCATGCACAACCGCTGCCCAGCCCTAGGATAAATTTTCTTTTGTGAGACAGAGTCTTAGTACCCAGGCTGACTTCCCTCCGTATACAGCAAGGGTGACCTTGAATTCTTGGGCCTCCTGTTTTTACTGCACAAGAGCTGGGATTTTAAGGTGTGTGCCACCAAGCTAATATCTAAAACAGAATTCTTAAACAATATTCTATCTTACTCGTAGGCTGTGGGCTGCTTATTAATGCTAACAGTTTTAGGATTCGTTTATAAAAGCATTTCAGTGATGCTGAGTGAAGTTGGCAGCTGCCCTGGAGCTGTTCCCCTCCTCAGGGCTTCCCTGTCCCCACCCTTTAGCACCCGCTCCTCACTGCTCTCCCAGGGACAGAGCAAGAGCAGAAGCAGCCAGTAAAGTAGAGTAGGTTTCGGGGTGTGTGGGTGGGTGGGTGTGGGTATGGTGTATGCACTGGGTGCTGGGTCCCTTGCATCGGTTGTGGAGTCCAGCGGTGGCATCGGATGTCCACACTGTCCACTTTTGAGGCAGTCTCAGTGAGTCTGGAGCTCTCCATGCTGCACTGCTCTCCCCACCCAGTGTGCTGTGCCTCCCTTTCTCTGTGGTGCTGGGGATCTGAACTCAGGTCCCCATGGCCACATGGCAAGGCTTTTACCCTATTTTTAAATCATTTATCACTTGATATGTTCAAAATTCTCTTTTGTACTTAATTTTCTGTCTTTCCTTTACCTTTCACATATATTTTAAAGTTTTTATTTTTTTATTCACTGAAGTTTCACTGGTTCAAGACTGAATAAAACAAGCATCTAATAGCCATTACGGTTCCCTTTACCGTCTTACATCTTGTGAATGCATTATACAGTGAATTCACATGCCATTGTTGAATATAGCCACTAGAATGGGATGCTTGGTACCACAGAGACCTCTGCTCTTGTGGAGCTGCCAGTTACAGTGATTCCTGTTTTCTCTGCTGCAGCTTGAAGGGTTTGTTTTGTTTGTTTCTTCTTTTACTGATGCTGACCCTGACCCCACAGCTGTGTCCATCATGCTGGCGTCAGTGCTCCAGCCTTCGGCTGCATCCGCTGCTCTTGATGCTCAAAGACAGGCTCTTGCTGTAGAGTCCTGCTGCGTTTCTCTCCTGAGTATTGAAATTGTGCACATATACTGCCATGCCTGCCTCTGATTTGAGACTTTAAAAAACTATATAAACTAATGGCTGACAAAGTGACTTAGTAGGCAAAGGTGGTTGCCGTCAACTCTGACTCCTTGGGTTCAATCCCCAGGACCTCCATGGTGCAAGGAGTGAGCTGACTCCTACAAGTTGTTCTCTGACCTCCACATATATGATGTGCCACGCATTCATACATACCAAATGAATAGTAATAAAAATATTTTAGAATCATTTTATGTTCACTTTATTATCCTCAGTGTCTGCTCAATATCCAGTGCACAGTTAAGACTTAATATTTGTTTAGTAAGTTAACCATATAAAATAAAAATTGGAGAGAAGAAAATTTAAAATGAAGCACTTCTTGGATGCTGAAAGGATGAAACAGTGCTTTTTTTCCCAACAGATTTTGTGGCTTAACAATAATTGTTACTAAAGCATGTAATTTCAAACTATTATGCTTTTTATTATATCATACTTGAGAATTTTACATCTAAATACCTGTAATACATTAATAAAGTAAATGAAAGATAATACTAGATATTGGGAATTGTTTTTTTTCTTCAACTATAGCTAAAGATATATTTCTTTAATGAGCTCTATCTCTAGTGGATCTAAGAAGTTGGTAACTCCACTTTTATACTGAAATTTAGCATACTGTACACTGGTTTGTTTTCCCCCTTTACTTAAACGTAGAGATAAGTAACAAACCTCTAAAAATTATTGCTAGAGAAATCAAAGTCTGTGTTCTTTTTGTAGGGAACTTTATTTCCTACAATATTGTGGATGGAGGCAAGTTGAACCCTCAGAAGGAACAGGAGAGAAAGGTGGTGCACTTTTTGGTCCCAGCACTTAGGATGCTGAGGCACAAGACTTCTAAGACCAACCTGGGCAACACAGAGATGATAGTGCAAGAAGATAAAGGGATGTGGGGCACAGCTGCAACAGAGCCTTGCTCTCTTTTCCTAATTAGCCTCTTGTCCCCTTTTAGAGACTGCAGCTGCTTTTGTTGAACCCATTAAAGGAGATGTCCAGTATTAACCATCCAGATATTCGACTCAAGCAATTAGAATGTGTGTTGCAGATTCTACAGAGTCAGGGAGACAGTCTGGGGCCTGGATGGCCATTGGTTCTTGGAGTCATGGGAGCTATCAGAAATGATCAAGGGTAAGTGTTTGAAATGGATACCCAGCATGTGAGAGAGTTAGAAGGGACCCACCCTAAAGTCCTGTAGTGAAACATTTTAATTTATCCCTTCCTGCTCATGTCCAGGATTCATCAGAACCTACCATAAACTACCCCCAGTTAGCTCTGGGAACTCTTAAGTATTATTTTGGTTTTCAAAGGAGAGAAGATATGCTGTTTTATGACATTTATATTACATGTAAGATCTTATTATAAGATAAATAAACCAACGTAACAGATCTAAAGGACCTCATATATTAAGTTTTTTTTAAAAAAAACTTTATTCTTTTGTTTCTTAAACATTTCTTCTGTGCTTACTGTATCCCAAACACTGAACTTGTTAACTGTTCTGTGTACACAAATAAATGGCCACTACTCTAGACTACAAGAACGAAAGCTCTAATGGTGAGGGGTGGAACCAGAAGTATAAATTCTTATAAATAGCTTCATGTGCTTTTAAAAGCTATTTGCATTCGCCTTGAGTATATTTGGGTGGCATTTTAGGGTTTTACACAGGGGAGTGATACAACCAGATGTGGCTGTGACAGCTGCCACTGTGCTGGGAGCACTGGAGAGCAGGACATGTGGACGCAGTGACAGCACTGTCTTAGCAGTGAGAGGGAGCTGAGGGATTTTAGTAGGTTGACTCTGGGGGGCAGAGGGAGAAATGGCAGTCTAGAATGATCCTCAGATCTCTGACTTAGGTAAACTCGGGAATGTGATGCCATTAAATAAATAGGGAATACAGAAGGAAGAGCACATTTGAATGGGACTTAGGGTTTTACATAGTTTGTGATAGAACACCAGTGGAGCAGGTTAGCAGGCACTGACACCTCTGTCTGGAATTCTGCAGTATCACATAGAGTTTTCTTTCAGTGACACGGTTTCTCAGTGTAACAGCCCTGGCTTTTCTGGAACTCAGGCTGGACTTGAAGTCACAGAGATCCTCCTGCCTCTGCCTCCTTAGGGCTAAGATTAAAGGTGTGTACCACCATGCCCAGCTATCATTGAGATTTATATTAAAACTATTAGGAAATTAATGAGAAAAAATTAATGTTTGAGTATTTATAATAGTAAATTTCCTAAATAACATAGCATGTTTGAGTGATTATCGTAAAGAAGACCAGTTTACACCATGTTGAAGTTGATCTTCTCAACTCAATGCAGTTTACAGAGTAGGAAGTATGCTGTAAGGATGAAATGAATTGACATGCGTTCAGCACTTAGGAACCCGCTAGCGACAGCCTATTGAGAGTGCCATAATTAGTAGTCATTATTTTCCTTTCCATTCTTTCCCCTTTGTTCTAGCCTGTCTTCTCTTGCTGTGGTAAACACCATGACCAACACTAACTTGAGGAGTAAGGGTTTCTTTGTCTTAACACCTCCTGTCATTGTCCATCATGAAGTCAAGGCAGGCTCTAAAGCAGAAGCCATGGGGGAACCCTGAGTACTGGGTTGCTTTCCTTGGATTGCAACAGGAAGGACTTCTGGTTTAAATTCTAAAATAAAGTTGGCTTGCTTGATGTTATTGTAAGGTGTGTTTTCTTACACGTTTCTTTTAAATGTGCGTTTCCTTTGTGTTTTTAGAGAATCTCTAATAAGAACTGCCTTCCAGTGTCTTCAGTTGGTTGTGACAGATTTTCTACCAACAATGCCTTGTTCTTGCCTACAGATAGTTGTAGATGTTGCAGGTAGCTTTGGACTTCATAACCAAGAACTTAATATTAGTTTAACTTCAATAGGCTTATTGGTAAGTATCGTTGCTTTTCTTGGTTGTTATGTAGTAAGCAATGAATACAAATGTGGTCTGGGATCTGGAAGTTTTTACTGACTTCTAAGTTCCAAACACATCATCCATGGTGAATGAAATAACCTAGGAAACAAACCATCAGTATCAGGACAGTGGAAACAATTTTGGTATACTGAGCTTTAACGTTTATGAAGAGAGGCCTTAGGGAGACAATCATAGTAATGCATAGAAAGGAGACTCAGGATTTGTTGTTAGTGTGCAGATGTAGTGATCGTAAATAACCTTAATACAGTTTCATAGACTTTTTAGTTTACTTTGTTTACAACTTACATAGACTTGTAGTCTGTCAACAATACAGTTAGACCCAGGAGATAACATATTATAGTGGAAGGCTCTGGAGACAGGCATGTGTGTGTTTTAGTTGTGTTTAGCTCTTGTTGGTTATTGAATTATTGACATTTAGTCTCATTTTACATATTGTGAGTACAGAGGTAGTATGTTAGGTACTGCAAGTGTCACGCATGAAGCAAATATGAAGAGAACAGGCTCCAGTATTTGTAGTTTATCTAAGAAAATTGTTTGGACTCTCACCTGTGTGTTCAAATTGAGAAAGTTTATAAAACTGAAGTTAAATCTCTGTCATAAGATGGGTAGGTCTTTTTTTTTCAAAGATTTATTTATATTTTATGTACATGAGTGCTCTCTCTGCATGTACACCTGCACACCAGAGGAGGGCATCAGACCCCACTATAGATGGTTGTTGGGAATTGAATTCAGGACCACGGGAAAAGCAGTCAGTGTTCTTAACCCCTGAGCCATCTCTCCAGCCCTGGTTAGGTCTTTTTAAAGGCAGCTGTTTAGCATCTCCTAAATGTTTATTATAGCTCAGAAGTTCCATAGAATTCAACTGTAAACTTATCACACAAAGTCAGTAAGTTAGTGTTTTCTATGAAAACTGTGACCATGGAAGACAGTGTCATCTCACATACAGACCTGTTGCCAAAGAGCAGCTGGGTAATTCAGGCTCAGTGCCCGCAAGACATCCCCTCCTTTACATTGATTCAGTGTTGGAACCACTGCGCTTCCGTCCTTGGCCATCACCATGAATTCACATACTTCATTATCCTTGAAGGCAAATCCTTTGGCATATGTTAAGATAACAGCTAGTATTTTTGTATGAAATTATAAGTGATTAAATGATATGAGAAAATTAATTTGTTGTGGTAATATATTGTTTTATAGTTAACAATTATAATGGCTAGGTGCTATGTATATCAATACATTGAAGTTCATTCTATATAATTGAAAATTTTCATAACTAAAAGGTACAGGACAATGAAAGTTAATGCCTAGACAAAATAGTCATATTCTCTTGAAATTAGACATTCGAATGAGAAAGATGCTTTTATTGAAACTATTTTGAAGTTTAAAACAAAATTTGTGAATAAAGTTATATTTTTATACTTTTCTTTTTAGTGGAATATTTCAGATTATTTTTTCCAAAGAGGGGAAACTATTGAAAAAGAATTAAATAAAGAGGAGGCAGCCCAGCAGAAGCAGGCAGAAGAGAAAGGAGTGTCACTAAATCGGCCCTTCCACCCTGCACCGCCGTTTGATTGCTTGTGGCTGTGCCTTTATGCAAAACTGGGTGAACTGTGTGTGGACCCGCGCCCTGCTGTGAGGAAAAGTGCAGGGCAGACTCTGTTTTCTACAATTGGTGCACATGGGACCTTGCTGCAGCATTCAACCTGGCACACAGTTATCTGGAAGGTACTGTGAGGTGTTTTGGGCTGGTAGCTTTTAGTTGACATGTGCTTTTATAGTTTACATCTTCAGGTAAATGTGTTACCTTTTTAAAGAATCATTCCCATGTATTTGTCTTCATTTTTACTCTGTGTGTGTGTGTGTGTGTGTGTGTGTGTGTGTGTGTGTGTGTGCGCACGTGCAGGAGCACAGGCACCCCCAGAGACTAGTTTCTATCTCCATCCCCTTTCTCCTCCACCCTGTTCTCCCTGATAAAGCAGAGTCACCAGATCCTTAGGGCAGCATATGAAGACTTCTCCACCTCCTCCTCCTCCTCCTCCTCCTCCTCCTCCACTTCCTTTTCGTCTCCTGTCCTTCCTTCTTTCCTTTCTTGTTGCTCTGCTGGGAATGGAACCAGCACTTTGTGCCTAACATTGTTGATTCATCTTCTTTTTGAAGTTTTCTGTCTCACAAAGCTCGCCTACTCTCCTCCTCTGTTTGGTTCCCCACTGTCCCATTTGCTCTCCGTTTCCTTTAAGTGTAAGCATTCACCAAGTGCTAGCTAGCGTTTCCTTGCTGATTGTTTTTCCAACACTTTATTTAAACATTTAGTCCTAAACTCATCTGGACATCTCCATAATTACACTTTGTGCCTGGACCTGCATCCTTGTCTCAAGTATTATCCCATACATATTCCACTGATAGCAATTCTTATCTGATATTCTGTCCAGTTAGCTTTACCTTTTCATATTCTGTGACTTTAAGGGTACGTTTAAGAGTACATGGTTACCTGCTTTCGTTAATTAAATTTTTGTAGTTTAATAAAATTGTTACATGTTTTTATAACTTCTAGTTTATTTTGCCATTACTTAAACTATGTCATCAGTGACCTTTTTTATGACCTTTAAAATAAATATCTAGGTACTCTTTCATCTACTGGACCGAGTCCGAGAATCTTCTACGACAGCAGATAAAGAGAAGATTGAGTCTGGAGGTGGAAATATTTTAATTCATCATTCAAGAGACACAGCAGAGAAACAGTGGGCTGAGACATGGGTACTGACATTGGCTGGAGTGGCAAGGATCTTCAATACCAGACGATACTTGCTGCAGCCGCTAGGTATATAAATGTTTTCTTGTTCTGGTTACACAAGTTATGTTAAAAGAAATTTAGAACACACATAGAAAATTCTTTTGGACATGATATATAGTACTACTTTCCAAGAATAATCAGTCTTAGCTGTAGCCATTATGTGTGGTGAATTCATTGCATTGAGGGAAAAATAATACATACGTCCTTTGCACTAGCCTTCAAGGATAGAGTGATGAGCAGAATAATATAATGTTGAAATTGAGAGAAGAGCCATAATTATGCCCATAAATGCAGCATGGGTTTAGGGATAAATGCCACAAAGAAAGTTAGGGCATTGTAAAGTTATATTTAGAGTAGATTGATGAAGCCTATAGTGAGTCCCTGAAAAAAAAAATTTTTACTTGAGATATGCAGTATAGATAAGAGTTCATCAGGCCAGAGTAAGAAGAAGTGAGGGTAGCCTTACAGATAAATAGCTAAAAGGCTGAAGAGAGGCATAGTGAAGACCATAGCATGCTTGAGGGTCTGAAGTGGGGAGTAAAGAGAAATGTAATTCTCAGGAAGGTAGAAGTGTACTTAATGTGTTCATGTGTTCAGCACTTAGGACCTCAATCTAACAAGTTACAAACCGTAACCAAAAAACTGATGAAAAGTTTTAAACCATAAAGTAACTTGATCACAGTTTTGGTTAGAAAGGATCTCTCTGGTTGGTGTGTATATTTGTGTGTGTGTGTGTGTGTGTGTGTGTGTGTGTGTGTGTGTGTGTGTATGTGTGTGTATGTGTGTGTGTTAAATGGCCTCACTGGTGAGGAAACTATTCATGCAAATTGGTGGTTCTAAAACATGACCAAGTTTATAGCTAATTTTGTAGAAAACGTTTGGTAATTCTGGAGACTTTCTTATTGTTGGACTGTGGAGGGATGAGTGCTACTGTTACCTGGAGTGTAGGGGCAAGAGATGACGCTATACATGCTGGAGTGTACATGACAATGCTCAAAATCGAGATTGTCTAATTAGGAATGGCAGTGAGTTTGAGGCTGAGAACCCAAGGGAGGGTTGGATTATGTTTGGTTTGGGTGACAGTGTTGGGGACAGTACAGAAAAGTGGACAGCGGTACTGTTGGACAATCAGTGGCGTAGGAGAGGTCTACACACCTGTGTATGTGAGTGCATACTCTTTGGTACACCTGATGGTCACCTGAGATCAGTCTCCTACTGTTCAGCCCCCACAGTTCTGAGGCTCACACACAGCCACCTCTAGCTTTCTATGTGAGGCGTGGAGGTTTGAACTCATGTCTTCTTGCTTGCACAGCAAGCACTCTGAGGTTAAAGCACATGGCACTGCACCTGTTTAGTTGTTTTAAACATGGATCCTCGAGATTAAACCTGGCTCTTCATACTTGCATGGCAAGCACTTCACCAAATGAGCCAGTTCCCCAACCCCCTCAACAGTTTTAGTTTTCTGTTTTGTTTTTGAGTCAGGGACTCTATACATAGCCCTGGATGTCCTGTAGCTCACTATATAGACCAGGTTGCCTCTATTTCACAAGTGCTGGTATTAAAGGTGTGTGCCACTACACCTGGTGTATTTTGTTTAATTTAGGTTTTTTTGTGAGTGTATAATTTACATTTGATGGAATATACAAAGCATCACTTTTAACACCTGTTTTGACTTTATGCCAGCAGACATGCGGTGCTAAGTATTGATTTAGTTCTTTTTTTAATGAAAATATAAGGCAGCTCAGGTGGCTTAGATAATTTTTTATAATGTGAAACACTAGTTGCTTTTCTTTTAACAAACCTTTTAACAAACCTAAATACACATACACACACACACACACACACAGACATAGACTTTTGGAAAGCTAACTTACTGGTTGGTGTTTTTCCATGTTTGCTTATTTATTGTGTGTATGTGGTGGGAAGCATGCACACATGCCATACATAGCACACGTGTGGCAGTCAGAGGAAAACTTGCAGGAATGAGTCTTCTCCTTGGCCACAGGAATTGAACTCTGGTCTTCCGGCTTGGTGGTAAGCTTCTTATCATCCAATCTTGCCAATCAATGAACACTTTTCTCCTTTCGACTCTGTGATGCATTTTATCCTAAGTCATTACTGTTATAAAAAAACATATGAAAGAAAACTCAGATCTCTAAATTTATTATAACATGAGAACTAAAGTATAAAGTCAAAATTTTATGCAGTATGACATATAGATCATTTTAAACATTTAGACGTTAAAATCATATATTATACTGTTAATGTTATATCTTCTCCAGTCATTAAGAATGAGAGCATCGGGGCTGGAGAGATGGCTCGGAGGTTAAGAGCACTGTCTGCTCTTCCAGAGGTCCTGAGTTCAATTCCCAGCAACCACATGGTGGCTCTCAGCCATCTGTAATGAGATCTGGTGCCCTCTTCTGGCCTGCAGGCATACATGGAGGCAGAATGTTGTATACATAATAAATAAATAAATCTTTAAAAAAAAAAAGAATGAGAGCATCTTAGGCTAGAGCTACAGTTCGGTGGTAGAGGACTTGCCCACCATACATGAGAACATCAGTTCAGTACCTAATACTGAGGGGTAGGGCATGTGTTTAAATTAATAATAAAAGTAAATGGAGAGGAGACCATGTCACTGGAAGCTTTTGTTTTATTCTCCTATATTTTATTCTATTCTCTTTAGGCAAAAGTAAATAAAATCTCTACAAATCGGTATGTTACCTACTTAACATATACATACCTATTTATAGAGATTTTCTATTCTGTGTTATGGCATTTTGTTTGGTTGTTTTTTGTTTTTTCTTTGTTTATTTTTCCAAGACAGGGTGTCTCTGTGTAGCCTTGTCTGTTCTGGAAATTACTCTGTATACCAGGTGGCCTCTAACTCAGAGATCTGCCTGTCTATGCTGGGATTAAAGGTGCATGCCACCACGAGGCTGCTTTGCTGTCTTTTTAGTTTGCATTTTTTATTACTTGTGCATTCGAGGGCATGTGTGGGCATTCTTCTCAGCTTGCATGTGTGGGCATTCTGTTCAGCATGCATGTGTGGGCATTCTGCTCAGTATGCATGGGGAAGTCAGAGGAGAGCTTCAGGGAATTGATTTTCTCCTGCCACCTGTTTGGCACAGGTTCTCTTGTTTCTGCCGCTCAGTGTACTTAGGGTAACTGGCTTGTCTTCACCTCGTGTCTCTGAATTGTAGTGGTAGACTACCCATCATTCTTTGGGTTATAGAGGGGAGCTACCAATCATGTTTTGGTAGTCTGGTGATTTGGTAGTTTGGTGATTCTGGGGATGGATCCCAGTGTGAGGCTGTGCAGCAGGTGCCTTTCCTCTGATCCGTTTAGTCATGGTTTTAGTACCTTAGAGCCTACTTATATTCATGGTTTTAGTACCTTAGAGCCTACTTATATTCATGGTTTTAGTACCTTAGAACCTACTTATAGTCATGGTTTTAGTACCTTAGAACCTACTTATAGTCATGGTTTTAGTACCTTAGAACCTACTTATAGTCATGGTTTTAGTACCTTAGAACCTACTTATAGTCATGGTTTTAGTACCTTAGAACCTACTTATAGTCATGGTTTTAGTACCTTAGAACCTACTTATAGTCATGGTTTTAGTACCTTAGAACCTACTTATAGTCATGGTTTTAGTACCTTAGAACCTACTTATAGTCATGGTTTTAGTACCTTAGAACCTACTTATAGTCATGGTTTTAGTACCTTAGAGCCTACTTATATTCATGGTTTTAGTACCTTAGAGCCTACTTATAGTCATGGTTTTAGTACCTTAGAACCTACTTATAGTCATGGTTTTAGTACCTTAGAACCTACTTATAGTCATGGTTTTAGTACCTTAGAACCTACTTATAGTCATGGTTTTAGTACCTTAGAGCCTACTTATAGTCATGGTTTTAGTACCTTAGAACCTACTTATAGTCATGGTTTTAGTACCTTAGAACCTACTTATAGTCATGGTTTTAGTACCTTAGAACCTACTTATAGTCATGGTTTTAGTACCTTAGAACCTACTTATAGTCATGGTTTTAGTACCTTAGAACCTACTTATAGTCATGGTTTTAGTACCTTAGAACCTACTTATAGTCATGGTTTTAGTACCTTAGAACCTACTTATAGTCATGGTTTTAGTACCTTAGAGCCTACTTATAGTCATGGTTTTAGTACCTTAGAACCTACTTATAGTCATGGTTTTAGTACCTTAGAACCTACTTATAGTCATGGTTTTAGTACCTTAGAACCTACTTATAGTCATGGTTTTAGTACCTTAGAACCTACTTATAGTCATGGTTTTAGTACCTTAGAACCTACTTATAGTCATGGTTTTAGTACCTTAGAACCTACTTATAGTCATGGTTTTAGTACCTTAGAACCTACTTATAGTCATGGTTTTAGTACCTTAGAACCTACTTATAGTCATGGTTTTAGTACCTTAGAACCTACTTATAGTCATGGTTTTAGTACCTTAGAACCTACTTATAGTCATGGTTTTAGTACCTTAGAACCTACTTATAGTCATGGTTTTAGTACCTTAGAACCTACTTATAGTCATGGTTTTAGTACCTTAGAACCTACTTATAGTCATGGTTTTAGTACCTTAGAACCTACTTATAGTCATGGTTTAGTACCTTAGAACCTACTTATAGTCATGGTTTTAGTACCTTAGAACCTACTTATAGTCATGGTTTTAGTACCTTAGAACCTACTTATAGTCATGGTTTTAGTACCTTAGAACCTACTTATAGTCATGGTTTTAGTACCTTAGAACCTACTTATAGTCATGGTTTTAGTACCTTAGAACCTACTTATAGTCATGGTTTTAGTACCTTAGAACCTACTTATATTCTTTTGAGTTTGGTGTCAATTTAAGCAGAAAATGAAGCAAATATGCTCCAAAGTGTCTAAGAGAATGAGGTCATTTTTGTGCTAATTGGTCCCTCCTCCCCCCCCCCCCTTTTTTTTGGTGCAGGAGACTTTTCAAGAGCTTGGGATGTTCTTCTTGACCACATTCAGTCAGCCGCACTCAGCAAAAACAATGAAGTATCCCTGGCCGCTCTGAAAAGCTTCCAGGAAATATTACAGCTTGTGTCACCTGTCAGAGACTCGGAGAAGCCTGAGACACCACCAGTAGTCAATGTGCCTGTACCTGTCCTTATAGGAAACATTTCAGGCCCAGGCCTGAACAGGCCGTTTGTAAGGACAGATTCCATTGGAGACAAACTTGGTAGATACAGTGCTGAGCCACCCATAGTGACTGATGAGCTTGAAGATTTGAACCTCTGGTGGGCTGCCTGGAATACATGGTATAAGATCGGGTCTGAAAGCACAAAGCCACCTGTAACTTTTGATAAGCTAACCTTCATTCCCAGCCAGCCTTTTCTAACAGCTTTGATTCAGATATTCCCAGCTCTCTACCAGCACATAAAAGCTGGCTTCAACATGGATGACTTACAGAAGTTGGGGGTCATATTGCACAGCGCTGTTTCAGTCCCAATAAGTTCAGATGCGTCCCCTTTCATCCTTCCATCTTATACGGAAGCAGTTCTAACAAGCTTACAGGAAGCTGTACTTACAGCTTTAGATGTTCTCCAAAAGGTAATGTCATTTTAATGGCTGCATAAACAATAATGAATATGGCTTCCTGGAGTTTTTCATTTTGCATTAAGCTTTATGAGATAAAGTCAGATTTTTTTGAGGTTACTGTGTATGTATACTTTGGGATAGATTTAAGATTGTTAGAATATTTTTCTTTTTAAATTTTCTTTATTTATTATGTATATAGTGTTCTGCCTCCATGTATGCCTGCAGGCCAGAAGAGGACACTGAGATCACATGGTTGTGAGCCACCATGTGATTGCTGGGACTTGAACTCAGGATCTCTGGAAGAGTAGTCAGTTCTCTTAACCGCTGAGCCACCTCTCTAGCCCCTGATTGTTAGGATTTTAAAAACTTATTCTTTTAAAGAAGTAATTCAGTTCTGCTTTGAGTCATTAAAAAGTTGCTCGCATCCTCTAATTTCAGATAAAGTTTATTCTGGGGCTGGAGAGACAACACAGGGGTTAAGAACATGGACTGGGGTTAAAAACCTTCTAGAGGTCCCAGATTTAACGCCCAGCACCCACATGCCAGGCTACAACTGTCTGTAACTCCAGTTTCAGGGACCTGACACCCTCACACAGACATGCATGCAGGCAAAACACCAATCAATGCTCATTTTAAAAAAGTAACAACAAAAGAATTCAGTATAAAGTGAAATCTGAAATTATTGGTAGCTTATATTAAGACACAAGGGTAAACGTGTCAAAGTAGTTTTCTTACTACAGGTTTTAAATGTTTAGTTTTAGCTGTTTATTTTCTTTTTCTCCAGCAACAAATCACAGATTTGTTTGTTTGTTTGTTTGTTTGTTTTTGAAGACAGGGTTTTCAACATAGGTAACAACCCTAGCTGTCCTAGAACTAGGTCTGTAGATCAGGCTGGCCTGAACCCACAGAGATCTATCTACCTGCCTTTGCCTCCCAAGTACTGGGATTAAAGGCCACAGCCACCCAGCCAAATCACAGATTTAAACATATCTAAAATTCATTGAATAAATTCAGATTAGAAGAAGAAAGATCATATCAAAATGAAAGAGTTTTTTAGGTTATTAGGAAAGTTGATACTGAAATTTTTAACTATCAAAATCCTAAACAAGGGCTAACGGGGCAGCTAAGCAGGTAAAGGAGCTTGCCTCCGAGCCTGACAGTGGCCCTGGGACCCACGTGGCAGAAGACACACATCCCAAAAGTTGTTCTACTCTCCACATCCGTGCCATGGTGCGAGTGTCTGTACACACACATACACATAGGAAATAAATGTTTTAAAAGAAAAGCTGAGCAGAATTGGGTGTAAGGAGTCTGCTCTGACCCCAATATGTGGGAGTCTGAGGCAGGGAGGCTCACGTGAAGTGTGAGCCCAGCCTGAGCTACAGTGTGAAACTCTACCTCAAGAAACAAACATGGCCAGAACAGGCCAGCTCAGTAATCAGCCATCTCAGCAAAGTGTCTGAGACAAGAGGGAGCCAGTCCTGCTGTCCAAGCATCTGTGAGCTGTCTGTCCGTCGGTAGCTGGGACGATGAGCACGCTGCTGCTGTCTCCGTGGCGACCATGGTCCCTGTAAGCGGCCTCTGGAGGCCGTCAGGCTAGGAGTAGTTCTTGGTCTCTGTAGCCGTAGTTGCACTGTACGAGAAACAAACTGTGCACAAGTGCAAAATGCAAGATAATCTTACATTCAAAAATTGTTTGAGGGGCATGAATTTCTACAACTGAAATCAATTATTTTAAAATTTTTCATTGAAGAAAAACTATGCTTCATCAAACCTTCCCCCTCTGGTTAAATTACCCAAATCCGTTGTATATACATTTCACTAAAGTAAGTAAAAAAGGCTTTCTGGCCAGAAAAGTATTCATCTGAGAATTCCCAGGTTCTTGAACTCTCATAACTACGTATTCAAGTTTGTTACACATGCGTAGAAGGTCATAAAGAACAACACACATCCCTTTATTTCAAGATAAAACTTGAAATTTGACTTTTAAAATAATTCCACTTTAGCGGAAAGAACAAATGTAATTATCCATTGTGGCTTTAGGAATTTGTTCTGAGCTTTGGCTCTGAAAACAGAATGTAACATCATTTCAAAACCTGATAACTTTTTACATAACTAAAATAATTTTGCATGAGATTTTTAAAGATTTACTTTTCAAATATAATACCTGTGAATATATAACCAGGCATGGGATAGTATCAAGTTGTTGTGCCCATGAGCCTATAGCACTTACAGTGAAGTCAGCTTCATCTTGACCTAGTGCTGGTTTCCTGACTGCCCTGTGGCAGATCTTAGGTACCGTACCACGGCGTTACCTGGCACTTGTCTTAACATGCTTGCCCTTGCCTTTTCCTCTTATGTAAAGAATAAATCACACTTCGTTAGGATCACTTTTAACCTGACTAACCACTTTCAGGTTGACTTTTCCTTTTTAAGTAATTGTCTAAATAGCTTGAATTCCAAGTGTGAAAAGATTTCCTATTGCATGAGGTGGTGCAGTTCTTTAGATTCTTTGACTGAACAAATGAGTTCACAGGGAATAACTTTCTAGAGTTCATGCTGTGCTTTCTAATGTTCACATTTTGTTTATAGGCCATCTGTGTTGGACCAGAAAACATGCAGATAATGTACCCAGCTATATTTGACCAGTTACTGGCATTTGTAGAGTTTTCCTGTAAACCTCCGCAGTATGGACAGCTGGAAACAAAGCACATTGCAAATGCAAAATATAATCAGGTAGTTCACAAATTGTGTTTATTCTTTAATGAATTACAGCTTATCAATGAGTTCCAATTAAGGTAAACTTTGGTTACCTAAGGAAAGGCAGTTCATTGTACTCGTGTGTTACAGAGTAGAGGTTATCTGAGACACTGCATCTGTGAACCTTTTCTTCCTGTTTGTGACTCTCCTCTCCCAGATGGCTCTCCTGAAAGCTTGCCTTTCACTTCCCTGTTTCTTCAAAAAAGAAAGTTCCATTATACCTTTTTCTTGGCTACCCCATTCTTCTAGAAAATGGCCTGTAAATCTCTGAGCCTAATCTTACCTTAAAATAGTGCAAGGTGAAGAAATCTGCGTGTACTAAATGAGTTATCCATTGCTGGTGTGAAATTTAGTTGGATTTTTACATAAATTTTCATAGCCTTAGTTGGCAAATTATATCTTCATTTTGACTTAGACAAAAGTAAATTTTTGACTGCATGTACATGCTGATTTTCTTCATTCAACATAAAAATTATAATTATATATAGTCCGAAAGTAGTTTTAATATGTATTAATTTTTCTCATTCTATTTGTCTTGCATCACAATGGAATCACAATAGATCCAACTATTTGCACCGGTGAGTTAAATTTCCTAAAACTGTCCTAACCTACTGGCAACACGTAAAGCCCGCCTTCCCAGTCTTGACAGAATGCTCTCTCTGCCTCCCTAGTAGTTGTAACTTCTGCCTGACTGAAATGATTTTTAATGAAGTACATATGTTTTTGAAAACTTTGCATGTAATATGATCTCATCTAGAACCAAGGCCTGAACTTGTAAGGAAAGGAGCTTTCTTTTCAAAAACAATATCGTTTCCTCCAGTCCCGTTACCTTTAATTCCACATAAAAATATTACTTTGTAGGCGGAATGGGTAGCCTTGAATTATGTACCATTTGCTGAAAGATCTTTGGAAGTAGTTGTGGATTTGTACCAAAAAACAGCCTGTCATAAAGCAGTGGTGAATGAAAAAGTCCTCCAGAATATTATTAAGGTAATGTATCTTTTTTATCTCTATAATTTTATTTGATACTATAAATTTATTGAAATTTCTCTTTAGGTAGTATTTTGGAATGAATGAAAAATATTGTTATTTATATTGACTTCAAATGCATTCATTGTATTTAGCAAGCCCCTTTTTTAGTCTGTGAGTGACTTTGGGGTGGGGAGTGTCAGAGTACTCGAGATTGATCCCAATGCCTCTCAACGGCCAGGCAGGCGCTTTTCTGCTAAACTGTATCTCTAGTCTAGTAAGGGCTTTCTTCACGGTGGATTTGCTGTAGTTCTTAAAGAATCCTCTACTCTTAAGGATGCTTAGTTTTCAGAGATGCCCTCAGGATCAGTTTAACTGGCAATGCAGATTCATTTTTAAAAGACCAGTTTCTTATTTGTATATAGTATATAGATTATCATGTTGATTTTGTCTTTTGCTTTTTTTTTTTTAGCTTAAACTCTTGTTCATTGTGTTTCTTCTTCTATTTGAAGTACAAATCTAAATGTGAAAGTTTTATATTCTGGCATGGTTAATTTATTTCAGTATTAGGAAAAGTTCATTAAAATATTTGAGCAGAATATAAAACTCAAGGAATTTTAAGTGTGGAACTTGAAAGTAATGGTATTTTCACATTGTTACTCTCCCCTAACTTCTTTTGAAGGAGAGATGCATCTGAACAAATTCCTTTCTGCTGGGGGAACCAGGTCAGGATAGGCGGAGACAGTGTGAGCACAACATGGTAGCAGCGGATCTGTAACCCAGCACTCAGGAGGCTGAGGCAGGGAGACAGACGGAGGTTGTGGCCAACCTGAGCTGTGTCAGTGAGACTGTGTGTCCAATTTACAAACACATGGAGCTTTCAGAGGTCAAATTAGCTCAGTGGTGCTGATCATTCTTAGCATGCAAAAGGCCCCGGGTCTAGTTCCCTATTCCAAAGAAAATGAAAAGTCTAGGAAGTAGGCTTTGGAGTCTCTGCCTGAGAATCAGTCTTCCTAACCTGCTTTTCAGTGGAGATCTCTGCCACGCTGTCTTTTTACAACTTTGGCAGTGTTTTGTTTTGAATGCAGCTGTGTGTGTTTTAACTGATCTTAACTGTCCTTCTCCTCAGACTCTCAGGGTTCCTCTCAGTTTGAAGTATGCCTGCCCTTCTGAAAGCACATGGAAACTGGCGGTAGCTTCTCTCCTCAAAGTCCTTTCCATTGGGCTGCCTGTTGCCCGACAGCATGCTTCTTCTGGGAAGTTTGACAGCATGTGGCCAGAATTAGCCAGCACACTTGAAGACTTCCTCTTTACTAAAAGGTCAGCTCATTGATCTAATAGGAAGAGCCTTAGAGAGATGAAGAGTGGCTGTCGAGTGTTCAGATCTGGGTTGACAGTCCCTGACCGGACACACTGGACGGACATCTGTGTGTTCCTTCCTTTCTCACTGCTCGTAACTCGGAACTGACTGGAGGCAGCTAGACGGGGAAGGACTAGTGCCTGGTGCTTAGTGTCTGTTTTGAAGGCCTGCCAACCTTCCAGCTGTGTACAGTGTATAACTGTACGTGATACCACTAAACCTAAATGCACTGGTGCTGGTTTATGCCTGCAGTATAAAAGGAAGTAATATAGGCTTAAATGTCAAGAAAGCAGTTCAAATTGTGGCCTTGCCATTTATTTATGTGAGGTGTGGTGGCCAACGTGTTCTTAGGCACATATGGCCTCAGCATTCCCTCTGTTGCCTGCGGTCACACTGCTTGCTTCCTGGGGTTGCAGTGAAGGCCCATAAGAGTAAGGCAAACAAAGTTCCTACAGACAGTGGCTGATTTGGCTGTTGTAACAGCTGTGCTAATTCAGTTGTTCATAGACAGTTAATTTTTCAATGTTTGGTGAATTTATGACCATCTTACTATTCATGAATTAGAAAGGCTAGAATCCTTGGATTCTAGATTTGATTCTTTCAGAACTATTGATTTCTCTGTCCTTGTTGTAATAACTTGGTTTAGAAAATCTAAATTAGGCCTCTTTTTTATGGATGTTCTCTTCTTATATTTACTATAAAGAATTTAATATTAAAATTTTATGGGCTTGATTTAGGGTCTTTTATGTCAAGATCATTATAAAGAAATTTAGCTGTACTTTCAATGATTACTTTAGTTGTGGATGGTATTATCTATAAACCTTTCTTTTTATACATTATACCAAGAGAAATTTTAACAAATCATTTTTACGAACTTCTTGAATTTAAAAGGGTATTCTTTTAAGTGTATGATGTTGTCTCAACCTGAGAAGGAAAAGCTAATGTTTATCATTTGAATCTTGTTTCTCTCTCCTCTGTTTGTTTTACCTTTAAAAATCAAATCTCTTTTTTTTTTCTTTCTTAGCATACCTCCAGATAATCTTTCTATTCAAGAATTTCAAAGAAATGAAAGTATTGACGTTGAAGTAAGCAAACTTAGAAAAATTTCCTGTATTTTTGATTATTGGATGATTATAAATGGGATTTGAAAACTTTAAAAGTTTCTAATTTTAGCAGGGGGAAGGGCACGTGTGTGATGTGCGCATGTTTCTCTCTGTCTCCCTGTGTGTGTCTGTGTGTAGGTCAGAGGGCAACTTTGTGGAGTCTTCCACATTTACGTCGGTCCTGTACCAACTGAACCATCTTGCCACCTTGAAGTTTTTCATTAGCTTTGAAGTTTGGGTTGGTGAAAGAGTTGCGATCTGTTGTCTTTAAGTGAGGTAGCTTAATTTAAGTCAATCAAGTAAATTATTTTCAGGTGGAGACTTCAGAGTGTATGCATCATCATAGATTTATCAAGATGTCGCCTCTGTGCCATTACTGTTTAAACCTTTGATGAGCTTTTCTTTTCCTTCCAAGGATAAAATAAACTGTATGTCAGGCTAAGGTGTTTGACAAAAATTAGCTGTGCAGTGTTGGCGCACGCCTTTAATTCCACCACTCAGGAGGCAGAGACAGGCCGAACTTTGTGAGTTCGAGGCCAGCCTGGTCTATAAGAACAAGTTCTGGGACAGCAAACCAAGAAAAAAAAAGTGTAACTTTAGTTTCTCATAGTTTATAATTTCTGATTATAAGGAATTTAATCTTATTTTTGGATATTTTATTTTAGCATGGGTGAGTTTCAGTTTTTCTGTATATTTACATTTAGGATGAAGATCAACATATTGTAAAATTATAGTATAGTAAAACTTAATGTCAATGGTCATATGTAGTAACAGTAAAACATTCGTGTACTTCTATCAGGGAAGGTTCTTTAATGTCTTAAAAGGTAAAATTTAACTTTTACTCTAGAAATTATACTTGGTCTGTTTCAAGGAAAAGACTGTATTTGACTCCCCTTTTGTTCTAGGTTGTTCAGCTTATCAGTGCAGAGATTCTCCCGTATGCCAATCTTATTCCTAAGGCGTTTGTGGGACAAATGATGACCATGCTCAACCGGGGCTCCATCCACTCCCAGTCACCCTCATTTACAGGTGTGCTATTTCAGAGGCTTTTACAGTGCTCAGAAACATGAGGTGCTTTTGAAGAAGCTGAGAAGGCGTCTTTAATTCTCTGTTTCAATGTAAACCAGAGAATGGAGAGAGTATTTTTAGTGATGTGGTGTTGTAGATTGCTAAACTTTATGGAGGGAAATGTAGGCGTGTTCGTATTTGTAGGTTTGATTAAATAAGTTACATGGTGCTTCTGGGATCTCATGGAGCCATATAGGTGGACAAAGCTTATAGTTCTGTGAAATTGTAGTTATTGTAAAGAATATAGTGTAAAGGAGAATACTCTGCTACTTAGCTGTCGATTATTGTAAAGACTGTAGTGTAAAGGAGAATGTTCCGCCACTTATCATGTCGGTTCTCTATCGAAAATGCCTTGACATTTATCCAAGGAATAAAGCCTTTAGGGAATGCCTACTGTGCACAGCCTTCTGCTGGAAAGGATAGTCTTTCTCAACATTCCTGAGAGTAGGCACCGCAGCTTTAAAGACAGAGCAGTGTTTTGTCTGATTGGAAAGCTCATAGTCACAGGCAGAGACTGGGAACATGCTCCTTTCATGTGTCATCGCGTCTTAATTTGCTGCTGCCTAATCTGTCTTTTCTTATTATTTCTCTATTAAAATATATATTCAAATCTCAGATGTAATTGTGATATCATAATGTGATTTTTTTCTGAGAGATTATTAATTTTTGTAGTATAGAATCTTAATCCTAGCATTTACTACACCCATGAATAATCTGTGATATTTTAAAGAACATATGTACAGTTTGGCCTCTAGATGGCGCTCATACTGCTTGCAAAACAAAATAAAATTCTTTTTCACTCATTCAACAGTTTTAAAAAATTGGCCTGTATATTAATCAGCGTGTAAATTTTCAGAGGAAAAGAATTATGTGGACTTAATGTTTGTATCATACTTTTATTTAAAATGCTAGATACTCTAATGAAGTACAATTCGAATGAGGTATAACTGTTGCCAGCTAAGTCAGCACCAAGGTATCAGGTGTGCTCTCGTCCCAGACTTCTGATAGCCTCACTGTGTGTTTGTATGAAGTGTACCACACTGAAAGGCACCAGCACACCTTTTCAGGGACCCTGCCTGAAGCACACATCCCTTAGCTTTACCTTCGAGGTTTTCTATAAGCACACAGTGGACATTCCATGCCCAGCAAGTCCCTGAGTTCTTGGCTGTTTAACCTGACCTGATAGCCAGAGTTCGTAGACTGTGAAAGGAAAGGCTAAAACCAACGCGTAAGTAAAAGAAACTGAGTTGACTTGTGTTTCAGATTCATGAGGGATAACAGTTTATCACCATCACAGCAGAGAAGTGTGACAGCAAGCTGCCATGATAGCTGGAACAGCACACTGAGAACTTGACCCCAGGCAGGAGCCTGAGAGTGAGAGCAGGAGCTAGGAAGGGGAGGTGTGGTCTGGTTGGGAGAGATTGAGACGACACCACACGAGAGAGGAGGGAGGGAGAATGAGTATATACTGGGGAAACCTCACGGTCCACCCCAGTAACTTCCCCAGACAGTGCTTCCTAATAAGAGCCATGTGTTCCGATGTCACATCTGCCAAGTGACAAAGAAAGTGGAGCAGATGCCAATAGAAAAATCTGTGCTTTGATCAAAAAGAAATAAATGGAGCAGAGGTGTCTAATGTGATACTGCGTCTCCAGGAGGGACAGAGAAATATCGACAAGGGAATTTTTGAAGACATGTATCTTCAAATTAGAAATGATAACTCGGTACCCAAAACAGTGAAAGGTAAAAGGCCCTTAGTAAGACATATCACAAAATATCAACATACTTAGAGTAGAAAGAACATATGAAAAACATTCAAAGGCACAATCTTTTAAAATGGCCTAAAAGTTCTCCTTCCCAAAGACTTGCTGTGGTGGCTAGAAATGAAGACTTCTTGCCATGGAGTTGCATGCCTAGGCACAGCTGGGTAGACCGGAGTACAGAAGGATCTCATGTTACCAGGGTTTTTCTCAGAGTTCTCTAGAGCAGCTGGAGGGGCTGGGAGCCACACCTGAGTACCACAGTAAAATAAGGACATCTTCAAGAGATCAGCAGAAGTTTATCTTCCGTTCATCCTTTCTTAGCAAGCCACTGCAGAAAATCTTGGTGAGAACAAGAGTAAACCAGGAAAATGGAAGGCTTGCGTTGTAGGAAGTGTGGCACAAGGGAGTATGGTGTTGGCCGGCCAGAGACTGCCTTCGGGTTAAGGCTAGACAGCAGGGCTAGAGAAGAGCTAGTCTAGACCCGAGCAGACTCATTTTCCTAGGAAAGGAGAAAAGATAATAAAGACAGAAGAGGCAGCTAGTTGTGGCTGCCCTTTACAGTGTAAGCTCTTGAGAAGTTCATGAGGTTTTGTTTTGTTAAGGTGGGGTTCCAGGTACTCTAGGCTGGCCTCAAAAAATACATAGCTTCAACTAGCTGGCTTCAAACTTCCTATTTAGCCTAGAATGACCATCAACTTCTCTTTCTCCTTCTGGAGTGAGAGACAGATGCCGCTGTGACCGTTTATATGGTGATGGGAATAGAAGCTGGAAGTCAGACTCAGGCCTGATGCATGCTACTTTAGCATTCTACCAGTCAAGTGACATCCCTTGTCCTTGGGACTCATTTTACAGAATTTTTAAAAGGTGAAAAGATAAGAAAATTGTTGGGCCCAACAGGTGTTTGCGACCTCTGATGACCTAAGTTCAGTCATCAGAACCCACGTGGTGCAGGGATAGAGAAGTGACTCATACGAGTTGTGTCCTGACTTCCACATGCACGGTGTGGCATGTGAACACACACACACACACACACACACACACACACACACACACAAATGTAAAATCAAGAAAGAAAATGCCCATTATGGACAACCTTCTTTTTCACATTCCAAGAGGAAAAATTGTTTTGTTTTGTTTTTTAACTAGGTTGTTGGTCAGTGCTTTTCATCTTACTGAGGGTTTATTTTTATTCCTAGTTCCTAGCTTGCTGGACTCATTAGCATGCATGATTTTAGCATTTTATTAATAATCAAATGTTGTTAATTTTACAGAAGCAGAGATTGACATTCGCTTGAGAGAAGAGTTTTCTAAGATGTGTTTTGAAACACTGCTCCAGTTTTCCTTCAGTAACAAAGTCAGCACACCCCAAGAAGGCTACATCTCGCGAATGGCGCTCACCGTGCTGTTAAAGCGGTCTCAGGATGTCCTACATCGCTACATAGAGGACGAAAGGCTAAGTGGAAAGTGCCCTCTCCCAAGGTACGTGCGTAATTAAGAAGGGAGTACACTGATGTGATATCATAATTAGTAACAAAGACGGCTCGAAAACCAAGAGATTTCCTAAGTGATCTGGGTGAGCCTGAGGTGGCTGATAATTGAATCTGCTCTTTACCATGTAAGTATTCATAGGCTTTGCTGCATATATGTAAGGGTTTATTATTATTATGCTATTTCAGGCCTCTCTTGGAGACTAAGAAATCTGTGATACATGTATTCAATTACATTTTAACCTGGGAAAAAAATCTGAATCTGAAAAGAGATCTTCTACCAGAGGTTTCTGTGTAAGGATGTGCTTGAACATATAATATTTTTCTCTGAGGAGAAAATAAGAGATTAAATCACTTCCCAGGGTTATTGTTGAGTGTCACTTCTTGATATCTGTCCCCTGGCCCTCTCAAATCTCGATGTCTTCTAATCTGCCTAAGGAAGCCTTCGCCCCTAAGCTGATTCCTTCTTGTGTATCCAACCTGTGTTCGTGGCAGGGCCTCCAGGGCTAAGTCACAATGGAGTGGTAGAGAGAATTCAGCAAATATGTAATCGTAATATGTTTAATGTAAAAATAAGTTTAAGTCAAAGCAAACAGGAAATACAAACAGAGCTACCCAAGTTAGGAGAGTCAGGAGACCGCTCTATGGTTAGGTGCGGGTGCAGAGGCCGGCCAGCTCCGCAGGTCCCAAGTCCGTGGACACTCTTGTCTCTTATCTGTTTCTGAAGTAGGACCTGACAAAGGATATCCATTTTCTTTTTAAATGTTCAAATGTTATTTATCAAATTGCTGACCACAGATTTATGCCAGTTTAGATTTCCCCAGGAGTATATGAATACCTTTTCCTCAGTCTTGAGCATCTTAAAGTTCTTTACTCATTTAATAGTTATTTTACAGTTTTCTAATTTGGTGAATGAAAGTCACAAAAATCACATTTTTAAAAATAACCAATACTTATTAACCATCTGCAATCTTGAAATTTAAATTTCTACATCATAAATTATACCTTCAAATGTATACACAAAAACTTTCCGTTGAAAGCTTGTTAGTAATTTGATTATGGAGATGATTAAAAATTTGTTAATTAAAGTTGATACCTGATATGTGCATGAAAGGGCAGAGACAAAGCTTCTTGGAGTGAATAGTCTATTAATTAGATCATAATATTCGTTCAGAGTTGAATATTTAACTAGCTCCTCTATTATTTCTTTTAAATTTTACTTTTGTTATTATCATTTATGTGTCCATGTGCAGACATTAGTGCACATGCCTGAGGAGCCCAGAAGTGTCTGATCTATAAGCAGTTGTGAGCTGTCTGATATGGCTTCTCAGAATAAACTCAGCTCTTCTGCAAGAGCAATATATTCTCCAAACCAGTGAGCCATCTCTCCCACTCCGTCTACTTTCTCTAACTTGAGGTCACTGATAAAGTTGTTTCATTCTGTGTTGCAGAATTGCGTGTTTTCTGTATGCAACATTTCAACATCAAGTTGCTTGCAAAGAAGGTTTGATGTCTAGACATGTAGTTCAGTAGTTGGTTGCATACTTGACCTGGGTTCAGTCCCCAAAACTACATAAACAGGGCCTGATAGTGAGTGAGGCCTCTGACCTCAACACTCAAGAAATTGAGGCAGGAGAATCAGAAGTTCAAGGTCGTCCTCAGTTACAGGTTTGACATCAGCCTAGGGAATCTGAGATCCTGTCTCAAATTTAAAAAGAAAAGAAACGAAGAGAAAAAAAAGTCTTGCAGTAGTGCCCTGTACAGTACTGGGAAGGCCTGGCCATCTGGGATTACAGATCTGACGAGTGGTAGCAGAGACCATAGGGCAAAAAAGCTATTTCTGTTAAAGCAGGGTGTTCTTCTGGACCCTTCTAGCCTTATGTGCTTATTTTTATTGTTAGATGTTGCTACACAGGCCATCTCAGAATTAATTTCAGGCATGTTTCATGTCTTATAAAATATCAATAAATAACTAAAACCTGAGTATCATTGCAATTTTGAGTGTACTTCTGGCAGCATTGTAAAATATGCATCTCTTTTATGTAATCTTTAGCAAATTTCCATTAATATTAATTAGAAAACAAAAAAAATTATGTTGTAGAGAAGTTGTTAAAGCATGTGTTGTAAAGTATTTTAATTGTAAATAGTTGCACGTGTCTTGTAAATGTAGATTTTTCAGGAGTTGACTTCCTCCCCTTTCATTGACAATTTTGGAGAGTAACTACAAATCGGATTTGTGTCTGGAATACAGGTGTGTCTGTGTGTTTGCTATACAGGTGTATATATGTGTTTGTATCTGGAAATACAGGTGTACGTGTGTTTGCTACCAATATGTCCTTGATAATGTTTCCTTTTATATGAATTTAACATATTTTATTGTAGTCAATATTTTTCCAAAGTGTATCTATTTGTACAAACTTTGTTGGGAAAAATACACAGTGTATCTTTAAAATCTTAATGAAAATCATCTCTCTTATCTATTTTAGGCAACAGGTAACAGAAATCATATTTGTTTTAAAAGCAGTCAGCACTCTCATTGACTCACTTAAGAAAACTCAGCCTGAGAATGGTAAGTGCTTAAAACTTGATTATCATACAAGACATCACACGTATCTTTCCCATTAGTGGGCTTTGTGTTGTTGCTGAGTCAGCTGAACTTCAGAATGTGACCCCATTGTGCTTTCTGTTCTACCGTCCCTGTGCTGACAGAACTCCAGTCCTTACAGTGTCAGTTCAGTAAGATAAACTTGGAATGTTTAATCTTTATATTAAATGACCTATTTTTTAAAAAATGTGGTAAGCCAGCAAGATGGCCTCGCCTGACAACCTGAGCTGAGCTCCAGAGCCCAGATGACAATAGAAGACAGCTGACTGCACGGAGCCGTCTTCTGACCCCTGCGTTCCTGCACGTGCATAGCAGACACAACTGCAGGTGCCTGAGAACATCTGAGCTGCTGTCTGGCTCCGCACACACCTGTGCACCTGCACACCTGCACACACATGCACAATTCTCCTCTGAACTTAAGAAGTGAATGTTTTCATTTGATGTAACCTTAAGTTATAGTGATATATTAGAAAAGTGTAAGAAACTTCAGGTCAGGTGGGGGTGGTGCACACCTTTAATCCCAGCACTCGGGAGGCAGAGACAAGGCGGATCTCAGTGAGTTCGAGGCCAGCCTAGTCTACCAAGTGAGAGTTCCAGGACAGTGCCGAGACTGTTAACACAGAGAAATCCTGTCGCGAAAAACAAACAAAACAAAAACAAGAAAGAAAAAAAAAAGAAAAAGAAAGAAAGAAAAATAAGTAAGAATGCCTGGTACAAGGCAAGCCTGATGCAAGAGACCGGCTGTCAGCTTAGAGCCAGTAGGCGCCGTCTCTGCTTAAATTTTTTATTATCGTCTTCCTGTAGTTTTGCTGCTAGAAATGAGGCATTTGGAGATTTATTTTTGTTTGAAGGAATTTTGTTTTTATTATTTTACTTGATGGTAAATTTTTGAGTAGGCAATATAAATACACGTCAATTAAAGCAATAAAAACAGCAGGTAATGTGGTACTCACTGGGTAAGGGCACTTTGAAAACCTGAGAACTCAAGGTCAGTAACAGAAACCACATGATAGGAGAAAACTGACTGCCACAAACTGTCCTCTGACCCCCAGGTGCCTGTTGGGATACACAACTCAATGAATATTTTAAAATACATGTGTGGGGTTTTGGGGGGCAGTTCAAGACAGGGTTTCTCTGTGTAGCCTTGGCTGTCCTGAAATTAGCTCTATAGACCAGGCTGTCCTCGAACTCACAGAGATTCGCCTGTCACTGCCTCCCAAGTGCTGGGATTAAAGGCATATGCCTCCATTGCCTGGCTTATGTGTGTATTTTTATTACTACTTTATTTTTTATTAATTTGTGCTTCTCTAGAAGTTTTTTATGTAAATACAAAACACCTTCTCCAGTAAACTCCACTTTTCTATGCAAGTAAATAACAGTATTCCCTGTTTATAACTACTTTTTTCTTCTCTAGTTTTTCACTTAACAAACATGTATATTCTTCCATATCGGTGAATATGTCTCTTTAATATTCTTTTTATAATTCGGGGTTTTTGAAACAGAATCTCCTGTAACTCAGGCTGGCCTTGAACTACTATATGCAGCCAAAGATAACCTTGAATTACTGATCTTTTCTCCTTTCCCTCCCAAGTCCTGGGTTACAAATTTGTGTTATACACCTGACATCCTATTAAAAAAAAAATCCCTCAGGTTACGACGGGAACCTGAGTAGATTCCCCCACGTGATAAGTCAGATGTCATCTTGATGTATCTGTAACTGAACATTTCTCCCACCAATTCCTGAATAACCATTCAGAGATTTAATTATAAATATATGACCGATGGCTCAGCCTTATTAGCTGGCTCTTACATTTAAATTAACCCATTTCTATTCATCTCAGTATCGCTCTGTGACCTGTGGCTTACTGGTGATGCTCTGACATGTTGCTCCTTGGATGGCTGCTGGTGTCTCCCTGACTCCGCCCTTCTCCTGTATCTCTGCTAGGATTTTCCACCTGGCTCTATCCTGCCTTGCCATAGGCCAAAGCAGCTTAATTTGTCAATCAATAAGAGCAGCACATTCACAGCCTACTAAAAGACATTCCACATCATGTATCTCCTCTAATAAGCCAAGAATTGGTGTCGTAATTTGACTGTGGATTGGCCAGTGCAGCTAGTCTCCATTTGTTTAGTCCTCTGTGCACTGGTAGGAAGTGTTGAGGATGACAGCTGGGCAGAGGTGCTTGGCTTTCGTTTGTTATTCAGTTCTTTTCTGGCTTCTTTTAAGCCAACCTCCACTCCAAACAAAAGCAAAAAGAAATATGGTGTGGATTCTTCTTTTACTATTATTACATTGTATTTATTGTGTGTGTGGAGGAGAGGTGTACACTGGCACACCCCATATGAAAACTGCAGGGGGTTGACTCCCTTCTTCCACCATTGGCCCTGGGCATCATAGTCAGCATGGAAGGCAAGCAGCTAAAAGTCTCATAAGCATTCATTTGGGAAACCCTGGATTATATATGAGTATGCTCTTTACTCTAAGCCTTTAGTGAATTCATAGGAGTTGGTCTTTAAGAGGAGAGCTATATGTGTTGTCTGCCAAGCTTATTTAATCAGGACCCTGTTTCGGAAGTTGAGAGAGACTCTGTAAACTCATTTCCTTGTTTCACATCAGGAGAACTGAGATAAAGAACTGAAATACTGACTTGACCAGGATACCAAACATCACTTTATTTTGGGGGAGAAAATGCTGCCGCCTAACAAAGACAGAATCATTATAAAAAGTGCTTTGAGCCAGGTGTGGTGGTGCACACCTTTTATCCCAGCACCTAGGAGGCAGAGGCAGGTGGATTTCTGTGAGTATGAGGCCAGCCTGGTCTACAGAGCAAGTTCCAGGAAATCAGGACACAGAGAAAACCTGTCTCAAGAATCAGCCCCTCCCCATAGAGTGTTTTATACATTTTCATAGAATTCTTTATGACATGCTACCCTGCCCCAGACTGGAGATTTGCCCCATGTGATAACATGACATCTGCCAGCCAGGGTTATATGGAGACTGAACACTCTACAAAGAATTTGCCAGAGAAAAAGATGGAGGGGCCAGCCGGGTAATTTGGTGAGACACAAGATTAGTGGTACAACCCTTACTCGCATGTACAAGTCCCTAGTACTGGGAAAACTTAGCAAATGACAGAAAACATAAATGTCACATGCGATTTCAGTATAAGCAGATTGCTGGATCTTGTGCGCCTGATGAAAAGCGTCCACTTGGTAGATGCGGTGAAAGGCAGACGTGACTCTCCCCACTCTGGAGATACACCTTAGAGGTTAGCGAGCTCTGTGAGAAGATGATGTCTGCTCCTTGGTTTGAAATTGCAATCAGTGTCAAAAGCATTACTGAGAGACTTATGGGAAGATAGTTTAGTAGGCAACTGAATAAAAATGTTTTCCGATTGTTCTCGATATGCACATGCACACTAGATTTTCTGGCAAACTATATAGAAAACAGTGATTTGGATTATTTTGTTACTTTATTAATGTTCAAAGTTTTCACAAATGGAAGCATCATTTAAAATATGCCTTATTTTCACGTTGTTGGCATTGATGAGTCTGTACTCAGTGACCATTTATCTTTCTTTTTTAAGAGTTTACTTATTTTTGTTTTATGTATATGAGTTTTGTCTGTATATGTGTATATGTACTTTTGTGCCTGATAACTGAGGAGGCCAAAAGAAGGCCTTGGATTTCCCTGGAACTGAAGTTAAGTTAGAAATGACATTTAGCAGCCATTTGGGTGCTGAGAACCAAACCCTAGTCCTTTGCAAGAGCAGCAAGTGCTCTTAACCACTGCGCCATCTCTCCAGCCCCTTAACTACGTTCTCACCTAATTTCTAAGTACACAATACTGTATTATCTCAGTTTCTCATGCTTTATTATTCTATCAGGAAATCTTACAAAATTTAAAAATTAAAAAGATGCTCTCAGAACCAGTCTGTTAGAGTTTTTACATTGTGTTTTTGTAAATTGGGTGACTGCTGTTTATATCAACTCTGTTTTGAGATTTTTGTACTTTTTCTCTTTACAGTTGATGGAAATACATGGGCACAAGTAATTGCCTTATACCCAACTTTGGTAGAATGTATCACATGTTCATCCTCAGAAGTTTGTTCTGCTCTTAAAGAGGCACTAGTTCCCTTTAAGGATTTCATGCAACCACCAGCATCCAAAGTTCAAAATGGAGAATCTTGACCCACTACAGTCATGTGAAGGAAGACGGATAACCTAAGGAAGGTTTGCTCCTGAGTCTTCTATGAGAAGGACGTTTCTTACTGCAGTAATTCTTGGCAGCTGTTGTTTGCCTTCTTTAAAGTGTAATTTTCTGGGCTCAGTAATTCTTGTACATGTCAACAGAGGCTCCTGAAGGAACCAGCCTTTTAAAGAGAGAACTGATGGGATCGGGATAGAGAGTTCTCCCTTGTACCTGCTATCATATCTTCAGTTGGTGATTTAAAAGTGAGCTTATGTACAGTGTGTGGTGCGTGTGCCATTGATGTGCTTTTTAAAAAGGAAGAAGAGATATTTCCATTCAGATTTCTGAGGCTGGTGTTTTGCACCCTTTTTCAAGTACAGAACTGTACTGAAGTTTTATGCAAGGTGGTACTATAACATTCCATAATTATCTACAACCAGCCTTTGTGAACAAAGGGAACTGATGTACTGTGTGTATAATAAATGGTACAGTTCTGTATAAAATAGTTGCATTTATTTAAAATTTAAAATTGATGTTAAATATTGATGTTAAAATGCTCGAAGGCGTATTTATTATTAATACAAAATTGTTTGCTTACATTTTTACTTCTGATTTGTCTTCTTATGGGGCAGATAAGCTTATCATGTAATCACACAGCGTCATGCTTTTTACATGCATTATTGGTGACCTGTACACCTCTGGCCAGAGGATCATGTGAACAGCAGAAGTTAATAGTCTGCTGGCTTTGCACCTTGGAAACACAGGTTGTAACTTAATACACTGAGATACATTGTAGCACGATGACCCAATCATACCTCATTCTTTAGCCTCTCTCTAAGCCTTTACGTGTCTGTTTTTATATTTGCTGTCTGAATTTTAAAGACTTGTCATATTTTATATTTCTGCTAATTTTCCTATGACATTTGTCACTGTCTTTGAATGACCAAGGCAAGATGACTTGAGATTTCATGAAACTTTGCCTGTGAGGTTTTGTTCATTTCTGTGCTTCCTTTTCTGAGTTCTTTTCAAGAGGACTCGGCACTAGGCTAACCTACAGTATAAAATGCGAGTCATCAGCAAGTGAGTGAGCGGAGGCAGCAGCATGTCCCAGTGCGGTGAGCGCTCCTGCCGTTACGGAGCACATGACCAGTCTCACAAAACTGACTTTGACCTAGCTTGCTGTATTTGTTTAATTATGCTGTGATATTTTTTCTTCCAAGTAAAAATTTCATTTCGGAAATATCGAAAACATTGCTGTTAATAAGAAATGATAATGGGGCTGATATTATTTTAATGCACTAGAAAGCTTTTGACTTTAACAAGATTTATAAATTTTGGACTCTCCAGAATAATCATAAAACTATAAGGAGACATTAAAGTTGAGTAATCAATGAGATACAATTTTGAGGCTATTTTAATTATGTAATGATTTAATTTGCACTATATTCTGTATACGTGTGGTAAGGCCTATTTTGAAGGAATATTATTTTTATTCACACGAATCAATGAATTTCTATTTTATTATTTCATGTAAGGTTATGGTAAACATGGCATTTCATAGACTATGCTATTCGTGTTTTCTTAAAGGTGTAAAAAGAATGACTCAAGCCGTGTATTTTTTATATTTTTATATATTCACTTGTGGATTTAAAATGTAGGGAAATCACTGATAAAGTATCTGAATAATAGGGTAGCAACATTTTCACAACATTGCTCTGAGTTTATATAAAATAAGTGTCTGCTCATAGCAGATCAATTCCAGTGAAGGCCATCTGTAAGTCAGGAGTCTCACCTGAGCTGATACAGTGTTAGCTTTCATAACAGTGCCATGCTGTATAGTTCAGAACATAAAAAGAGATGAATGTGTTAATGTACAGTAATTACTGAAAGCCTCAGTGTCAAGCAAGTGGGCCTTGGTGGACTAATTGTCAGGCTTCTCCTCAAATTCCTCTCAACTCCAAAGGAGTCCGTACTGTAATTAATGCCTCTGGGTCACACATTCTTCTCCACCATATTTTCAACTATGTGCTGGTCCCAGACAGATTAATACATTGTCCATGCTCTTTAATTATGAACTGGATTCTTCAGTCACTGTGAGATCTGGGCTTCATGGAGTTACAAGATTCAACCATGAAGCACTAGGTTCAATCCCCATCATCGCGCCCCATCCCAGTGCAATGAATTTTAAATCTCATACTGAGTTTTTACCAGTGACCATCTCTTTTAGAGACTGCTGAACACAGGGTTTAATGTAATTGTGTACTTGTATAGACTACCTTTTGGAATGTAGCAGTGTAACAACTACCAAGGAAAAAAGGACAATTTTGGTAGTGTCTTATCTCTTTATGATTAATTTTAAACTTTTCTAGTTTTACTGTATGCATTTTGCATAGCACTTATTAAAAGTCTATTATGTGCCTAAAAGAAAAGAATTATTAAGTCTGACTAAAACAGAAATGCACATGTTAACATTTATGTTTTTACCTGATTCCCCATATGGTTTTTGAGTGAACACCTGCTTCATTCTTTAAATTCTAAATAGCATCAGAAGAAAACAGTGTACAATTTAGTTTACTTACGTTATCCTAGTGGATAACGTTCACTTTTAGTAGCAGCCAAAGCAATCATTTGTCCTTTCTTCTACAGTGTGAAGAATGTTGTGCTGTTGTGAGTTTGGTACCAACTAGTCCTAGGTAAGCATTTGGTCAATGGTCACCTAAGAATCTGAGAGTGAATTAGCATACACTATGAACAGTGCGAGAAAACATCAGAAGTGCACCTCTACAATGAAATGTTGTGACAGTCGTGTCAGTAAAAGACACTATCATATACACTCCTCAGATGTAAAATAATTCATGTGGATAGCCAAATCCTCAAGACCCAAAGTAGATTAATGTCTGGGTTCAGATTACTGTGGTTTATAGATTTTTCTAGAAAACTACCACAGAGGTAGACAATAATGGTCTCTTCAAAAGCATTACTACAAGTCTGTAATGTTCCCACTTACTAGATTTACCATTTTGGAAATACTTTGAATTGTCAAAAGCATTGCAATTTGCAATGCTTAGGGCTACAATACTGCTTTTTTGTTTGTTTGTTTGTTTGTTTTGTTTTTCCAGACAGGGTTTCTTTGTGTAGCCTTGGCTGTCCTGGAACTCGCTCTGTGCTCTGTAGACCAAGTTGGGCTCAAACTCAGAGATTGACCTGCCTCTGCCTCTCACGGGCTGGAATTAAAGGCTTGCACCACTACTACCCTGCGGCTATCTTTATTAAACTGAACTATGGTTTTGTGTTTTGTTTTTTATTTTAATCATTTGTGAGACGAGCAAACATTACATGGCATGTTGTACTAAAATCTAACATATAGTGGATAAATAGTTTTAATACTTTATGGCCATTTGAATTAAAATTTTGTATCTAGAGAGTAGAGTGGTGCTTTTATTTTAATGTTGTTTTTGTAAATGGGAAAGAAAGTTGTCATTGTATCTCAATTTACATGCAGACTCTTTCAGAAGACTTGGATTAAATCAGTCATTTTACTGTATTATCAGTGTTGGTTTTAAAGAGCCAGGCGGATAAGCTGGGTGTAGTGGCTCATGCCTGTAAGCCCAGCACTCAAGAGGCAGAGGCAGGAGGCTTCACAAGGCTTCAAGGGCAGCCAGGACTACACAGTGACACCTTGCTCAGAAAGCAGGCAAGAGGAGCTGAGGTAAGTCCTCCGTGTCTGTGAATAATCTCTGTGATCTTCCAGTGACTAGCTGAGGGTCCACCTCCTCATTTTTCTTTAAGCAATTTTCCAAAGCTGCTGTTTCTGACTCTAATACAGTGATGACCACAAGTTACTGATTCTTCAGAAAAAATGTTTAATATGAGTGTAGACTTCATAAGGACATTCTTAGGTACTTATTCAGGTGGTTTGATCACAGGATATATCCACTGTTATATCCAAAGAGTATTCAACTCTTTTTCTTCCCCTTTTCTTGGGCATCAGTTTCACTCCCTCCAATCTAAATTATCTGTTTACCTCACTTGCTAATTGAGAATGAGGAGTGATCCTCTTTTCATTCTCTACCCATTCCCATTCACCTATTCTTCCTTCACATTCAGAGCGATAGAAACATGGTGACAGCTTCTTATTAAGTGTGATTATAGAAGTGCCTTCCACTTTGACCCCTGTTGCCTTTTTTGCTGAAGTTCCCTGCCATCTTAATGATGGACAATGTGAAGTAGTTTACAACTATCGCCTACTGTATTTCTGAGTCTATGATTCTGCTGCCAAGACAAAGAATGAGATTGCTATAAATAAATGGATTCAGTAGCTAAACTTGGAACAGTCATGTCTTTGCGGTGTTGTGAATAGCAGAATGGTGTCCCTTTTTTTAAAGAGGGCATGCAAAATTTGTAGGTCTTTTTGTTGTGTTTTTGGGAGGGGGTTGTTTTGTCTTTTGGGAAAAGAACCTTTGTTTTGGGAGGTAAACACTTTGCTGGTAGGTTTATGTCATCTCAGTACTACTTACTGGTGTTTGCCCTGCTTGCTTTCTGGAAGTGTTACAGGCAGCATGCTACTTCTGTTTCGTCTGTTTCTATTTTTCTATTACAAAGCAGTAATCTGGGCACTGGAAAGATGGATCAGCAGTTAAGAGCACTGACTGCTCTGCCCAAGGACCCAGGTTCAATTCCCAGCCCCCACATGGCAGCTTACAACTGTCTGTAATTCCAGTTCCAGGAGTTATGATGCTCTCCTGAGGTTTCATGACCACCATGCTCTCAGGCAAAATACCCAAACACATAAAAATTAAATCCATATCTAAAGCAATTTTGATGGAAGATGAAAATGTTTTATCTTATTTCTAAGTACTCCTAGAGTATTTTGGCATCCACTGTTGCTCATGGTAACACAGAGATGCCTTGAAACATCCCTTATTACTCTGTTGAGAATGATTAGACCCTCAAGTAAGAAAAGGGAAATTTCTGAATTTTGAGATCATTTTCAGTTACTACAAATATTACCTTAAGCTTCACTTTGAACTAAAACTCAGCAAATAGTGTAGCCATGGACTATCTCTTAAATCACCCATTATTGCAAAAGCACTGTGGTATGATAGCAATACTACTTAGGTGGTGTTTGAGTAGACGGAAGAAAGACTTGAGGGAGCTGCTGTTGCAGTCTTACCCTCCTTAGCTAGGAAAATAAAGTAGTAAGATTTAGACCGAACTGCAAATTTCATTTTTTCCCCCAGCACTTCCACTCTGTGTCATAATTTTAGCACATAGCATCCAACTCCTGTCTCAGGGTGGTTACCATATGGTGTTTATGTCAGACTGGATATTTTATCTAATTTTGCATGATTCCTGTCTTAGCTCCCAACACGATTCTCGAAAGTAATACCACACCACTGTTTCTCTACATTTTTCTTACAATCTCTACGTTGTTGAGCTATACTGGTTATGTACTATAATCAGGAACGTTTCTTGGCTTCAAGGCCAAATCTTCGTAGTCTAGAGTAGGTGTTTCTTCAGAGCTGTATGGTTAAGACTCTGAGTGCATAGATCTTACGTATTTCATCCCAGCCCTACTAGTTAACCTCAATCATATTTTCTTTGATAAGTATGTTTTAAATCTGATTGGTGATCCAGTTTTTCTCTGGTATACTTTGTGCTTGCTTTCCTGTCCCTATTAGGTTCAGAACATCATTGATTCCCTCATCATTTATGGCTGGTAATTTTCTATGCTTACAATGCATTATGTAAATAGTCAATTTGGAAAAAAAATAAAAGATGAAATAAAGGAGAAATGTTTTTGAGAAACTTGTTAAAGCTTTTGATAAATAAAATGGAAAGAAAGTGAATATAGAGTCATAGTTTTGAAAGAAAATAGAAAACTTTGAGTAAGAATCGTAGGTCAAGTTAAAAGCTCTGTCCTCGTGTAGATTAGATTTGGAGGGACATTCGGGGAGCAGTGCTGAACTTAAGGCCCTGTGCCTGCTAAATAAACTAGTCATCTCCCCGTCTGGCTTAGCAAACTAATCGTCTCCTGGTCTGGCTTAGTAAACTAGTCATCTCCCCATCTGGCTTAGGCCCTTTTAAACTTTAAGAGTTTTGTTGTTGTTGTTAATTTGGGGCAGCTGTTTGCGACTTCGTGTATTTATCAGTGCTAAACCATCCCTCCACAGCTCGAAAAACTTGTGTTTCAAATTTTCTTTTTTAACAAGACATACAAATGTCACCTCTGATATTCCAGAGACTGAAACAGGAATATCACTTGAATCCAGGATCCTCACTTAAAATTCAAGGCAGGGAGCAAAAAACTCAGTTAAAATTCCTGCTTTGGCCGGGCGGTGGTGGCGTATGCCAGCACTCGGGAGGCAGAGGCAGGCGGATCTCTGTGAGTTCGAGGCCAGCCTGGTCTACAAGAGCTAGTTCCAGGACAGGATCCAAAAGCTACAGAGAAACCCTATCTCGAAAAACAAAACAAAACAAAACAAAAATCCTGCTCTGAGAAGTAATTGAGAAAATTCTCATATTAGTGTACACTGCTTTCAGATCCAGTGACTCCTGGTTCCTCTTCCTTCAGTCCTCGGAGCAGGAAGTTAGAGGTCACTTTGTAGAGTGACAAACCTATCAGCGTGGCTCACTTCAAGATCCATTCTTTCAGCTACAGTAAGGTCGCTAGTAAAAATGTTTCACCGCATTAATATCTGACTGAAATAAACTGAAACTGTTTTGAGACAATTACTGTCTTGTGACAATGCATTTGGGATAAATATATATGAATATTACAAAGAACTTCAAGTATTGAGAAACTGTTAAAGAACCCCTTCTGTATGAGCTGGCGGGAATTTTTAGGACTGGCCCAGGTTTAAAACATTGTGTCTGTTTAAAGCATCTGGTTTGTTGCAGGCTTTAAGAGGCTGCATCTTGTCAACCATAGTGCCCAGTGGTCAGGGTCTTCATCAATTCAGTCCCTGCTCTCTGCCCAGTGTATGACCTGAGCAAACTAGTCAGCCTGTTTGGATGTTCTTGTCCATGAAATGGAATTAATAGTGATGATTAATGCATAGAGTTTTCGATATGATTTTACAAGGAATGTTAGAAAGCACTGGCAAGTTTGGGGCTGTGATGATAGAAATAAACACACATGATACACAGTTCAAAAAACGAGCGGGGACCAGAGCAGCTTCTTTCTTGTCCTTGATTATACAGCCATCAGGGAAGAACTAGTAAGTGTTTCCTTGGTCATACGACAGAAATCGCTAGGGGATTTTTGTACCTAGATGAGAGAACCTTATATCTCAACATCGAATATAAGACTCTGTAATCAAGTTCTGGTGTGTCAGTAACACGTGCGCCTATCTCTACCCTTCAGGGAATATAGCCCTTTGCCGAGTGTGCACAAATACAGTGCACACTCTGTAAAAAAAAAAAAAGCAAGAGGTTACTAAGTCGCCTGTGGTTCAGGTTAATATTGCTATTAGTATTCAAAAAGAAGGCGAAAAAGAAACAAGGCTCAGTGGTGAATATAGAATTTAAGGTGAGTTTTACTGTGTCTAACTGAAGGACGCAGTGGGGAGCTACAGGAGCAGATGTGGTAAATTGTGCTCTTTTTGAAGACTCTTATTATGTGTGTATGAGGGACATGGCACAAGTGCAGGTGCCTGAGGAGTCTAGAGGGCTTCAGATCCCCTGGAGCCACCCAGTGTAAGTGCCCAGAACCAAATTGGGGTCCTCTGCAGCGACTGTGCTTGCTGTCAAATGCTAAGCATCTTCCCAGCACTACGCAAAGATGTAACAGTGAGGTTTGGTATTGTATGGGCGTGCGGGTCGTTGGCTGCAAGGAATTGAAACCTAATCATTAAACACCTTAAAAGCCAAAATTAATTTGGAATAACATAGATTTACCATTTAACCAAAACTAAGCAGATAAATCTCTGGTTCCATTTAGAACATAGTTTCCTGCTGTGGTGATAAAGGGTTCGTCGAGAGCGCTCATGTCTGAAAGGATGGTGGTGCGGCCTGTCGTCCGACACCTCAGAGGCCCACGAAGATAGTTGCAGGTTCCAGGCGAGCCACTAAATAGAGAGAAAGCGTCTCAAATAGAACAAAAAGGGAGTTAGGGTGAACTAGGTAGATTCTACACATCTGGATATTAACGATGGGGAATATTGGTGTGCGCACAACGTGTGGATGATTATATCGGTGTCATTGTCGGAAACAAGTGATAAAGTCGTGCAGCGGCTGGACAAGGTTAGGGGAAAACTTTACCCTGGCAAATCTGTGTACCTTTTAAACCAAATGCACGCTTGATGCCCACTTTAAAAAAAAATATATGCTGCAGTGGCCAACAAACTTGTTCCGATGCAGGATAGCAGGATCAGCTGTGGAGTGACTAGTGCCACAGAAACCGTCATTGTTTATGAAGACGGTGAGCATTTTCTGTAGGTATCAGTATTTCAGGCAATTAGCATCTAATTACAGGTCTGTTACACATGCAGACGAATATGAAAATGTTAATTGGAAATAATCCAAATTTGTAGTGACTCCAAAATACTAAGATCTGCTAGTAGGATATCCAGGCATGTAGCTTGGATATATATATTATGAAACATATAGGTGGGTTTTGAAAGTTTGTACCTCAAGAAATTATTTGGGTCCTGTATACCTTAGAATGAAAGTTAATGTGTGATATTATGGGCTTCGACATCTGTTGTGCTAAATTGTACTGGGTTGAATGGGGGCGGGTCTTAAAAAAGGAATTAAATGTAGGTGTTAGTATGCATTATTGCGAATTCTGCTCCAGATGTTAGTGCTCGAGTTGCTGTGAAAGAATCTAGAGAAAAGTTCCAGGTTGCAACTGAACATTATGTCTGCAATGTGTACTGTAGATTTTCAGCAACTTTATGGCTAATGGGATTTCCAAATAGTATAAATAAAGAGGTTAGTCAGATAAATTTGAATTTCAGATATTATCCTTTTAGTACATAGAATCTACATATGCAAAAAATGGGGGCATTCGTTTATGTGGAATTCCAGTTTAAGTAGACATTTGTATTTTATCTGCTAAATCTTAGTGACTTCTGGGGAAAAAATGTAAAAAAACCAAAGCTGTAAATGAGAAACAAAAAGTTATCTGGGCCACGAGGAGGTGACTCCCATCGCAGTCGGCTCTCTTCCAATTTTTGGCTAAAAAATGAGAAGGCAAACGCCCCGAGTTCCCGGAGCCTGCGCACTGAGCAAGCTGCGCGCAGCTTTCCCGCCAGTTTGGGCGCCGCACGGCGACCGGGCGGCGGGGAGGAGAGGAGGTGCCGGAAACTTTCCCCGCCGGCGGAGCACAACGTGTCCAGCCCGCGCCGGCCGCCGCCATCTTTACGGCGGGTCCGGGAGCGCCGGGGCCCCGCTAGGCTGGCCGAGCGGACGGAGCCTGGCCCGAGGCCCTGGCTCTCCCCGGTGCGAGGCAGGCTCGGGTAGCTCGCCCGCGGCCGACTCCTCCGGGAGCCGCGAAGCCCAGCGGGGCGGAGAGCGGGCGCGGGGCCCCGGATGTAAGATGGCGGCGGGGGGCGGCGGGCGGTCACGTGGCGGGAGTCGCGCGCCAGCCTCTTTAAGGGATCTCTATGGTTCGCCCAGACGCAGTGGAGCGGGAGCGCGAGCCGGGGCGCATGCCGGTGCCGGCTCGCCGCGCACTCGGGCTCCGCCGGGGGTGCCTGCGGGGACTTCCGGGGTGCAGCGGGGCGGGGCGGGGCGGGCGGGTGCGGCGGAGCCCCCAGAACCCGCGCGGGCGCGCGGGGGCGCGGGGCTACTCTGCTCCCGCGAGGGCGCGGCCGGCCCGGGAGCCGCCGCCCTCCGCCGCCGAGCCTGCGGGTGCGAGCAGCCGGCTGCGGCGAGGAGGACGGGACGAGGCGCCGCTCGGCGTGGCCCGCGGGCCCCCACACCATGGCCCTGGCTGAGGTAGTAGTTTGTGCTGTTGGTCGGGTTGTGACATTGCCCGCTGTGGAGATAACTGCGCAAGCTACTGCCTTGCTAGTGCTGGTGATGCTCAGCGCCGCCGCGGAGGACAATGGCTGGGGATCCCCTTTGTGTTCCGGGGCGCGGGGACCACGAGCCGCCCGCAGTCCTGCAGGCTGGGGGAGGACGAAGCCGTGGGCATGGCTCCTCGAGGAGCGCGAGCGTGGGAGCTGCGGCGCAACTTTCCGCCCGAAGGATCTGAACTAGTGCCACATTGCAGTTGGTGACCGTTTTGTTTGATTCTTGAGGTGTGGGTCGGAGCAAATGTGCTGTTCTGCAGTGCACAGCTGCTCCCGCGGTCAGAACAGTAAACGCTGGAATCCCAAACTTTTATGTCTTAACGTATTTTTGGATCTGGGTTATTATATGACCGCTGAGTTTAAGAGTTTAATTTAAAATGTAAGCTTAAAGCAACGTAGAGTTTCCATTTAAATTGTTTCTAACTCCTTAAAAGAGGGTTAAATGCACTCTTCAGATTTTTAAAAAATGTATAAAGCAAAATAAATTCATTTTACCGTGTGCTGTGTTTTTGTTTTTTTCTTTTAGTATAACTTTGGAAGTTCAAACAGCCGTACTGGTTTGGAGGTGTGGGGGAGGGTTGGCCTTAGACTTTTATGTTAATGTGGCTCTTTATATCTGCATTTTATTAAAGGAGCGTAGATCAGAGTCTAATGACATAGAGTTCGATTCGTGACCTCTATTAGGAAAATACGAGTTTGTGGAGAAAGTGTGGTTTGGGTAGTTAATGAAAACTACCTTGCAGTCTATGTAGAAGAAAGCTATATTCAAATTTTTATTTTCTCCGAGGGGAGGAGCATGACGGTAAGTTTTAGTTCTGCTTTTCAAGCTGGCCAGCTGGATTTGTGCAGAATGGTTTTGCTACAATGTAGCACTTTTTCTGTGGCACTTTGAGGCTTTTTAAAGGCAAGTCTTTGCTAAGAAAAAGATACGTGGAAGCAAGCTCCGTTTCTCGTCCCTTTCAATAGGAGTTCGGTGCTTTTGTAACTCGAAAGTGATGTAATGCTTTGATAAAGCTTAGTTTAAACCTTGAAGATAAGCGTAATTGCATCAGGATGAAGCCGCCTCATAGGAAGGACAGGAAAGAACCATGGATCTCAACATTCAGGCAAGACTATAATACTGACTTTAAGTTTGCTTTTCTTAATAGAGCAAAGTAAGTTCCGGACTCTTATTATTCCCCCCCCCCCCAATGATGAAAGCCTGAAGTATTGTATGGCAAATCCTGATTTGTGGGAGAATTTAGTAGTAAAATTCTAATTGTACTACAATTTTGTTTTCCAAAACTCTTCATTCAAGCAATTGAGCAAATCATCCAGCCCCACTGTATTAACATTTTCATGGTGAGCCTATGGATGCTGAGCTATATTAGATCGTAAGTTCTGTTGGTAACACTGAACTTTAACTCATTCCCCTCTTTGTTGCTCATCTTGTGCTTTTAAAGCAAGTTTCGTCTAAAACTACGCTGCCTAGCGAGAGCATGCTTGTATTGTTGGCCATGTAACTGCTTCCCTATGTTTCTGTTTGCTGCTGTAAGGGAAGCGACTCCCGGAGTTAGATTTCTCTTCTGGTTTGCCAATCAGCTTTCTGCTTTGGAGTTCTCTGTGTGGCAGTGACAGCTACCAACTGACTGTTTCCACTGTTGACGGGTTTCCAGCGGGGTGGATTTACCTAACAAAAATACCACGTTACAGTCAGTATTGATGACATTTACTAATGCAATTAACTTTTCTGTTAAAGGTCTACTGTCAAGCGTTTAAGTAATTTGTAGTTGCACAGAGCCATTGATAGGAAGGATGAGACAGTGTTTTGAGTGCCCTTCTCAAGTACTGAACCAAAGAACGGATAGGCTTGTCGTAATGAGGTTTTAGTAAATGCCATCTCCAATTGGAAGTAGAGGAATGTTAGGATGTCTGGACGCGCCACGGAGGGAAGATTAGGAGACATTTTCCTTCGTGCTCCCGTGTTCCTGGTTATTAATTGTATATATGAGAATTTCATTTCTAAGGCAATTTAAAATAATTACCTTCTGGCTGGTAGGAAAAACATCTTTGTGTTGGAGAAGAGTCTCCAGAGCGTTATGCCAGAGGCACCTAAGAGCAGAAGAGAGGCCTTCAGTGGAGCCCAGGTGCCGAGGCTGTGGGGCTTGACGACTGCGCTTTCCTCCTGTTTATTGTACACACTGCCTGCGTGAAGAACCTGACAGGCAGGTACTAGACTTCCTCACTGAACAATCCATCCCTGTTACAGCCTTCTGCAGCCTGAGAGCAGATGGGGTGACCATTTCAAAATTGAATTACATTGGGCAAATCATATCCAAAAGGAGAATATTTTGAACACCATAAAATCTAAAAAGGCATTGGTTCCACCGATCACTATATAATTAAGAAAAAAATGTTATTTATATGATTAACAAAAATCCATTTAATGTTTTTGCCAGATTCTCCCGTGGAGAAGGGTAGCTGGCTCGCTGCTCCCAAGGGAAGACAGAAAACTTGACAAGTGTCATGATTAAGAATCAGAATATGGATAGGTAAAAACACTAGAGACCTTGGCTGACACTAGCTTGGTGAAAGAACTGCGGAGGGGTCTGTAACGTTGGAGTAGTCACTGAGAGAGTGCTCTCTGGAATCCTGGGCAGCTGTGGCTAAGTGTTCTTGCGACTGTTTTCAGCCTGTATTGTACATTTTACTTATATATAACATATATATATATCATAAATTTCATATTTTAAAAGTTCCTTCTCTATTCAAACATTTTCTGGAAATGGACCACCCACTTTGAGTTGGGTTTCAAGTCCTTAGCTTTATTATAATTGAGGATATATTACTATGGAACTTGGCGTGTCTTAGGATGCCAGTGTGCCCAGCGTTCACCAGGCAGCTTGGACCACCTGGATAAAGTTGCTCTAGTGTTTTCTGTGATAGATGAAAACCCTTCACTGCTCTCTGGCCGAATACTGAAAAGGTCTTGAGTATTTTGTTCGCTTTGAACATAAACTACCAATGTGTTACTTAGGTATTCAGAGGGTGCTGTTTTAATCTTCATAGAGTATTTTAAGACTCAGAGGCTGTTGGGACAAGTCATGGGCACAGTAATAATACGTAGCACTGTAATAGTACCGTGGTAGATGGCAGAAGGCTGAGTATAATGCACTAGTAAATGATAATAGTCATATTTTTCATTTTTTCTTCCCGAGACTGTTTCTCTGTGTAGCTCTGACCTAGAATTCACTTTGTAGACCAGGCTGCCCTCAAACTCATAGATCTGCTTGCTTTTGACTCCTGAGTCCTGGGATTGAAGGTATCACCACCTAGCCAATTATTTCTCTTTGTTTTTTAAAACAAACTTACTGTTAAATAAGACTGGGTGACTTGTCAGAATAAAAATCCTAACTACATTTCTCTGTTTTGGTTTGGAGACAGGGTTTCATCAGGTAGTCCTTACTGGCCTTGCACTCAGAACAACCTGCCTCTTCCCTCCTGAGTGCTAGGATTAAAAGGAGTACCCATTTCACTTTTAGCAAGTGAGTAAATACAGTCCCAATAGACTCACTGTACCCACAGTACCTAATTTATTCCGGACAGTAGAAATGTACGGGTGAGTTTTTTAGAGTCTTTGTTATAGTATTTGTATGCTAATGAGAACACATTTTTTCTATAATTAGGTTATATCTCTGGTCTGCTTGTGTTTTTGCAAACCTAAACTCTACTCAGGTGCCTTTTGGAGGGCCCTCAACCCAGAATATGTTGCTATTGTCATTGTATTTGAGATGGAACCCATTTATTTATTAACAAGTGGACCCTTATTTTAAAAGTTTGTTGGACATAGTCGTGCACACCTGGGGTCTCAACACTTGGGAAGTGGAGGCTAGCAGGTCGAAGTTCTCTGCTGTGTTGTCCATCTTGGATTACATAATCTATTCCAAAACAACAAAAAGTTTATTCCCACCAAAGTAACTGGCACAGCCAGGGATGTCTAATCTCACAGGAGGCCTTTAGGAGCTGTGTTGAGTTGTAGATGTGTAGGTGTTGGGCTGTCTTTTGGAGACTTTTCTGCCCGTCTGAAGAGCATCTGAAGACCAAACAGCCAGATGTCATTCTGCTGTGTCCCTTCCAAGTGTTAAGCTTTCAAAGAGACAAGAGCACACTGAATAGTGTTGGGGGTTCAAGAAAGTGCCTCTGAGGCTTCAGAAGTGCTGAGTACACAGTGGTACCAGCCATGGGGAGCTGATTACGGACCCTTCTGGGCTGGAGAACAGGAGCGAAAGGTCCAACTGCTGGATTTGCTCTGCCTTTTACACAAACTACACCGCAACGTAACTGAATACCTGCAAGAGAATTGAATAATTCCAGTTTAATGGTGCAGAAGTTGTACTAGAACGCTAACATTTACTGCAGCTAATGAAGTAATAAAGCCAGGCCCCTTCATAGATAAACCATTAGATACAATGCTGATGGGTAGGGTTTACGTCACAGAGGGCACTGACAGCATTTGGATCCACTGACCGGTCTTTACAGTTCATATCTGAGACGTTCTGCCAGGTTATGCGCCGGAAGACGGCTGCCTCTGAAGTCTAAGAACTGAGCTTAAATGTTTCTGTTCTGTCAGAAATTTTTATGTTAAGCACCATAGGAGGTACGTGCAGCAAAATCCACACTGGAAGATCCTACAGGACGAGTAATGTGATCTAAAAAAGTTGGATAATGACGACTATACAGTTAAGAGCATGGTTGCTCTTGCATAGGACCTGGATTCTGAACACTCCCGTGGTGTTCACAGTCATCCAGAACTCCAGTTCCAGGGGATCTCTGGGTGCAGTGCACACGTGTGCTATACATACATATGTGCAAGCAAAGCATAGAATGAACAAACCTAATAAAGTGTAACGTGTCCTTTAAACAACATTGAAGTAGGAGTTACCAGTTGCTATGTGTGAGCCTTTTTCAGATCCCCATTTGATCAAAGACACCTGGGGAAAAAGACTAACGCATACTGTGTGGATGTTTGGAATTTGTTCAGTTGGGGACCGAGCGGGGGGGGGGGGGGGGGGGGACTGTGGTTGTGAACTCTGGCTGCTTTTGCAGAGGACTTGGGTTCAGTTCCCAGCACCCACATGGAAGCTCGTAGCCAGTTCTAAATCTAATCCTAAGGAATCTGATGCCCCCTCCTGATCTCTGCAGGTACTACGTGTACATGGTGCACAAACATATGCAGGCAAAATGCCCATATGTGTAAAATGAATTAATTTTTTGTTTTACTTCTTAGAGACAGAGTTTCTCTTGCAGCCCTAGCTATGCTTGTCCTAATTTTGTGGACTAGGCTGGCCTTGAACTCAGAAATCACCTGCCTCTGCCTCCCAGTGCTGGGGTAAAAGGGGTGTGCTACCATGCATATTTTTAATGTTAATTTTTGATAATGATACTATGTTTAAATCTTTATCTTTTAGGGAGTCAGAGTACTGGCTATGAGTGATGTAATGAAGGTCGGCATCACATATGCTCTTAGTGAGCTGACAAAAAGCCTGACCTTGTGTTTTCTAATGTTGGGCAATGGGTAAAGAAAGGGTCTTGCTGCTATTTTTGTATAATTTGGAATTTTTCATATTAACTTTCAAGAAACAATAGGGAGAGTCCTGTGGTTGGGGGAAAAATGAGAAATGAAAATATGTAAAGCTACATAAAGCTATGGCTACAGAGATGGCTCAAGGACCAATTCCTAGCACCCATGTGGTGGTTCACAATCATTTGTAATTCCAGTTCCCTCTTCTGGCTTCTGCAAGCACCAGGCATGTACGTGGTACACAGACATACATCCAGGCAAAATGCCAATACATTTTTTAAGTGCACACACACACAGTAAGCAACAGGCAAGTGCGCTCAGGTTGTCTTCCCAGACCATGAGATGCTACCTTGAGCTAAGAATGCCACCGGATCACTGTTTTTCTCATAATCCAGATTGAGTTTGTTGGTTTTACAGTAGAGATCCATACATACACAGAAGGTACCACTGTTTACATATATAAGTCTCAAAATCAAGAAAGAATTGTTTGGAACTTGTGCTGGCCGCGTGCGCAGCATACAGCGATCCCCACCTTCAGGTCCTTCGTGCTGGCCCTCGCTGCATTTGCATACTTTAAAGTTTTTCTAAAGAAAAGATTTAATTTTGCCGTCCCTCCCACCCAAGCTGCCTCCCATGACTTGTTTTTCTTGTTTATCCTTCTGACACCTTGTACATTTTGTCCCACATCCCGCCATCCCCTCTCTGGCTGCACACAAGCCCCTGGTCACCACCATTCTGTCAGTAAATGAGATTCATCTTCCAATGCCTGACATAATGCAGTTAAACCAGGACACTTCACACATGAATGATGCCTTCATTCACCCCATTGTTGCAGATGGCAGAATGTTTTTCTTCATAAATAATCCATGATAACCATTCTATGTTTTTGTGTGGTGCTTTTATCTTCACTTACCTTTCACATGTTTTATCAGTATGATATATGGTGTCCCCACTAACTTAGGTCAATTTTTATTAATTAGCTGTGTTTTTATATATGCCATGAGTATTAATCTTATAATTAAATATTTGCTGTCCTTTGGATGTAGAGGCATAAATGATTTCGTAATATATAAAACCAACAGTTAACTTTGGGTGTCAGGAAACCATGGTTTTACTTTTACTGCTGACAGAAATCATGCTACTGAATGCCTAGACTGCCCTCACACACATGTCTGGCACACACACAAACACACACACACACGTAAATGAGTAGTGCATTTTATTGAAGCAACATAGATGTAGTTCTTTTCAATGCAGATACATTGTCAGGCTAAATAGCTTTTACTTCGTCATACACATCCCACTGATTTTAACTTTGTGCCTCTTGCTCTGGTTACTTTAGTAAGCTTCAGTCTGGAATTAGATTTAGACCCTAACTGTGATCTTGTCTTCTGAATACATGGGCATTTTCTGTTCTAATCCTGAGACCTGATTTGTCTTAGAGAGATATTAGCAATAGTTAATATTTGCATGGGGCTTTCTACTGCTAACATCAATCCTGCTTTTTGCTCTGACAATATGCCTAATAGGAACAACAGACAAGAGGGTTGCTTTGGTTCGGCTCCTGAGGACCTGTTCCTGTTCCCTTGCAGCAGGCAGACATGGCAGCCACAGCTGCTGTATTCATAGTGGCATGAGCCTGTTCACAGTGTTCACGGTGTTCACGGTGTTCACGGTGTTCACAGTGTTGTTCACGGTGTTCACAGTGTTCACAGTGTTGTTCACGGTGTTCACAGTGTTGTTCACGGTGTTCACGGTGTTCACGGTGTTCACAGTGTTGTTCACGGTGTTCACAGTGTTCACGGTGTTCACAGTGTTGTTCACAGTGTTCACGGTGTTCACAGTGTTGTTCACGGTGTTCACAGTGTTGTTCACGGTGTTCACAGTGTTGTTCACAGTGTTCACAGTGTTCACAGTGTTGTTCACGGTGTTCACAGTGTTCACAGTGTTCACAGTGTTGTTCACAGTGTTCACAGTGTTGTTCACAGTGTTCACAGTGTTCACAGTGTTCACAGTGTTGTTCACAGTGTTCACAGTGTTGTTCACAGTGTTCACAGTGTTCACAGTGTTCACAGTGTTCACAGTGCAGCAGGCAGGAAACAGGTACATCGGAGCAAGAAGTCGGGTAACTTTCAAAGGCTGGCATCTGCCAGCTACGTTCCATGTCCCTGAGGCAACACAATACAAAATCCCCAAACACCACCATCGATTGTGGACCAAGTGCCCAAAAGAGGAGCCTGTGGGAGATATTTCTGATCCAAACCACAGTGCTCCCCAGTATCCTCTATTGGGTGTCCACGAGCCTGCGCAGCCCATTGTGGAGCAGTTGACTCATGTCCGAAACTAAATATGGCCGCTTCCCTTGTTGACGCCACTTCTGAATTGCTCTGCTCACATGTGGTCATTCTCCTAGTTAATTCAGGCCGTGGACAGGATTTCAAAAAGCTCCCAGGAAATCAAGGAAATCTGGATCAACATGTTATTCTTCAAGTCAGTATGCCGGTTCCTAAATCACCCGGACTCTTTTTCTTTTTTCTTTTTCTTTTGACTCATGGTCCATCACTTTTGCTTTAACATCCATTTTTTTCCTATGAGTTTATTTAGCTTGCTGACCATGATAGAAGTCATATTCCCTCTCCCCCGATGTAATGGTCGCTTGGATGTAGAAAGGCACATAAGATGGTTGTGCCAGTTAGATCTTTTTTCTTTCTCGGTGTGCGGGAAACTGGTCTTCGGGCGCGTGGCTTGTGCATAGTGACACTGGAGATGATCTGAAGATGAAACGCAGTTGAGGTAGGCCAAGGAGAAAGTTACTTCAGGCGACAGAAGGAGTTTTGAAGTGCCAAGAGAATGACTTAGTGAAATGGACTCCATAAAATTGCTAGAAAGAACGTAAACCGATTTCTTCTGAAACTTAGGGGGTGTGGGACTAGAAAAGCTGGAAGGGTGCGGGCAGGAAGAGACAAGCATCAGTGCTGCCCTCTGGGTGAGCTCTGTGAACCGTGTCTGAAATGATAGACAGCTAGCCGGGTAGTGGCGCAGGCCTTTAATCCCAGTACTCAGGAGGCAGAGGCAGGCGATCTCTGAGAGCAGACTGGGCTATAGAGCAAATTCCAGGACAGCAGGGCTACCCTGAAAAATCCTGTCTCGAAAAAAACCAAAACAGCAACAACAAAAAAGCATCTAAAACCAAGCACAGTGGTGCAGGCCTGGATGCAGAAAGTTGAATTAGGGCCACCCTGGGCCCCACAGCAAAGTCCTGTCTCTGAACTCATCTTTAAACCTTTGATGGTGTTCCTCATCAAATAATAGCTGTGTGTAGCTTCTGCCCTAAGGATCTCTGTGTCTGAGGAAACATATGTACATTAATAACTAGACAATAAAGCAAGGGCGGTGTAGACCGGGAATGTAGAACACTGACAAGTTCTAAGTAGGTGATCACAGGGAAGAGGAATTCGTTTGTCTCAGTGTGACGAGAATGAAGGAATGTGAGGGCAGCTTAGAATGAGATGTGAAGAGGGGAGACTAACAACACAGGCACGTACATAATTGACACAAGAAAGCCTCTCATTAGGATATCAGTTGATGCTATTGAGAAAGTTAGCATATTCAAAGTATTTAGAGCTAGGTGTGGTGGCACACAACGTTAATCCAGCACTTGGGAGGCTGAGGCAGGCAGATCTTGGGTTCAAAGCCAGCCAAAGCTACACAGATGACCCTGTCTCACTAACAAAGAAAGCACCTTGGAGGTTGCTGTTCTACCACGTCTAAAAGATTTAGAGAGGGGTCAATAACTTCAGAGAGCCAGATGGCAGACACGGGCCTTTGTAAACGGAAGCTCTCTGCTTCTTTCCCTTTGTGTCTTCACCTCCATGTTCCTCCTTTGGGCCTACATTTCTTTCTCCCTTTGAAGCAAAAACATTCTTAGCTTTTAGGCCATTCAAAAGCAGACTGTCTCCCACAGCCAGTATGCAGGACATTTGGTAACAACTACTTTAGACCTTAGGTTTTCTGGTGGGCTCTCAATCTCCTCTCCCTTACCCTGCTTACTACCCCCTCCCACACGCCGATACACACATACATATACCGCATACACACACACATATGCACACTGACACGCCACACACACACAGTGACATACGTACACACACATTGCAGATAAAGACAAATCACTTCCTCTAAATCTCGCGATTATACATGACTACCCGACCTTTGCTGGTGGGAGTGCGGGAGGCATTAGTTTCCTTTCCCTGTCTGTGAACTTCTCTATCTGTGGTTTCAAGCATCCCTCCCAGCCCCTATGAGCTCCACCACTTCTTGGCCGAACCAAATGCTCCAGATACTTCCTGGTATCTTATTATCATGCAGACTCTGAATTTAGTTACCTCAGTTTCTTAAAAACACTCCCAGAAGTAACTAACACTAGACTGGGAACAGGAACTTTCCTGGGTGTATATGGGGAACCTGGCTCTGCTATGAGTAAGGCCTCCCGAAGCTGGCACCCAAGCCGTGACATCCTGTCCTTTTCTACTGACAGTTGCCTTGTCTAGGGATTATATTGCAAAGTAGGAGACTCTGCTAGCCTCTGGCTCATTTCCATGACAGAGATCCTCCCAGAAACTTGAGCCTATTTTGTTTTTTTGTCTCCTCCGTAATCTGCGTACCTGTTCCTAATCTGACTATAATAAAATGAATGCCCACAGCGATGTTGAAAGAGAAATCCAGAAGGAAGAATTGTTTTGTCTTGGAAAATGAATGTGCACATATAATTCTGTGAGCAAGTGAAGATACACACACACCCCTAGTATTGCTCAGTATTGCTATGTGACCCCTAAGTATACTAGATACAGAGGTAAGATAAATTTGAAAGACCCCTTATTCGGAGGAACTGGTTCCAACAGCAGCTTGGCTGTGCCCTGTGGAGGCCTGGGAAAATGCTGACCTGCCATACCAGGGAAGATCCTTGTGTGAGGTTAAACTGTTGTCTTACTGCCGTGACACATGTTCCTGGACTTGAAAAACTACACAAAGTTCTCAGGGAAACTGAATTCCATCACAAACGTCTTCCCGTAAACTAAAAGCTTGCAAAGCCGTAATAGAAAAGAGACTGTCTAACTTTAGGAATGAATTTATTACTGAGTGAATTTAATTCACCAAAGGAATTTTCCCTAATATTTAGGCTATTGTTGGTTTTGACTTGTTTGTTTTTAATTAGCCTTTTTAATTGGTTTGCTCAAATGCTGAATTTGAGTCCAAAGACACATTTCTCCTGAGGATGTGATCTAAAGGGGCTAAGTAAATAATGGAAATCAGAGATGCCAGCTTTGCCGCAGAGCCTGCCAGGCTTCCCTGGCAGGCAGTGTGTGTGCCAGGCTTCCCTGGCAGGCAGTGTGTGTGTAGGGGGGTCTTTTGTTCTTGATATTTTCTATACAAGATTGAGTGATTCCCTGTCACCATTTTGTATCTTTTCTTTGCTCGGTTTCCGTTCTTCCCTCTGTTTTTGTTGTTGTTGTTGTTGTTGTTTGTTTAATTTTCTTATTTCTTCATAAATAATCTGTGACTACCTTTTGTTCTATTTTTTAAATACGTTTATTCACATTTGGTCAGAGGAGGCACATATGCTTCTGCGTGTGTGTGTGGGGGGCGCATGTGTAGCTCAGAGAACAACTTGTGGAATAAAACTGAGATGGTCAGGCTTAGTGACAAGCACCTTTACCCACTGAATCATCTTGCCAGCCCTGCGGCTGTTTAGAAGAACATGACACCCATAACAAGAAGCAAGCTCAGATTTACATCCTGCTGAATCAATCTGGAACTCCAGTCAATTCACGAATGGTGAGGCTGAGATGATCAAGGCTGTTGAGGGAGTTGGTAACTAAATAGGTGACCTTAAGTCTTCAACAATGGAAATTCTACATAGTCCATCACTACCTTACCTTACAGCCATTGGGATGATTGGCAAGGTGCTTTGTACAAGAGCAGGCAAGCATTTTTAGCCTTAGGTCACGCAGGGATCATGACCCTCTGATATTTAAGTTATGTAATAGCAGGTGAATTTATCCTTGGTTGTCCTGTTTGTATTACCTACAATGAAAGGTGGTTCTGGGGACCACAGATAACATACCTAATATGCCCCCCAAATTCTTACACAGAGAAGGTGTTTCGTAGATGCTTGCTAGCTGAAGTGGCCTAAGAGGCATTGTCATATACACCCGTAAATTTCTCTCTTAATCTCTTCATTTTCTTCTCTACCTCTGTCTCTCGAGCACAAGATGTTTACCATACTGACTCCTGAAATCACATTTCTCCTCTGCTATTTTGAGAGTGGTGTCTTTATAGTCAGGGAAATGGCACTTGTTGCCATTAAAGCAACAATCAGGAGACAGACAGCTCAGAAAGACAATGAGCAGAAATTATTTTCTTTGAAAATGACTCTTTCATAATTGTAACTCAATCTTACTTAGTTTTGACGTCAACTTTGAGGAAGACAAAACCAAAGCCAGCCGGTCGAGGTCATTTCTTGCTGACTGAAGTCTAGCCAGGACTGAGTCTGGACCTGAGTCTGGACTTGCTTGGGAGCAGAGGCTGCAGTAACTGTGGCGCTAGTTAGAGCATCAAACAAGTGGCCAAGAATCTTTGTGCACGACAGCCTCCCAGGTCTACAGTCATCATTGAACTGACCAAAAACAAATGGTTGAGCCCCTGGGACTGTGCTGTATAAGATGCTCCACCATTCCAGCCTCCATGGTCAGGATATAGAGCCATTCTGTAGGCTGGTGAGAAGAGGGTGGGGTCAGGGACATGCTGACGGGACGCAGTGGTCCCTTTGGCTGCGACTCTGTCTTTGCTGAGATGTATGTTATTTATTGCACAAGAGTCTTCTTAGTCAGAAGACAATGACTGTCTTACTTGGTTAGGGTGGAGGTCTCTGTAAACTGGTGGAGTATGATCCGTGTGAGGCAAGAAGGAAATCTGGTTCCGCATGACGCAATAGCCGGGAGTCTGGCCTCGGGCACATTATTTTAGGCGTGTTTAAACACAGTACAACTTTGGAAAGCGTTTTCTGGTGACAGTGATCATAATAAAGCTTAAGGCTTCACTATCTAGAAGCGCTTATGCAAAATACATGTGACTTCTTCCATCAGAACGAGTTCTATAGCTTAAGGGCCTAGGGGAGGATCTGGTGTCGTAAGTCACCACGGAGTTCCGAAGCTACAAAGTACGTGTGACATCTTCCGTAAGAATGGGTTCTATTGACTGAGAAACAATGCTCAAGCTAAAGTTCTAGAGAGGAGGAATCTGGGATAAATATAATAAATAGTCTGGGGGACTGAGAGTGACCCTACAGAGAGCATAGCTCTCCAGGCTATTGGCTACATCCATTCCCAGCCTTCTGGGTGAAAACAGGTGAACCCCTCCTCTGTTGAGGACACCGCCCTGCATACTTAACATTCCTGGATTTCCTGATACTTTCCTGTGAGCACAAGGACTGGTTAGAGTGTCGCTTCTGTTTCCAGCACACCCGTAAGAGGAAAAGCAACTGACATGGAGAGATCTTGGTTTTCAAGAATACTGAACATTCTAGTTTGTCTTCTGTGACTGTGAGAAACACCATGACCAAAAGCAACTTGGGGATGGAAGGGTTTTCTTCAGTTTACAGCTTACAGGCCATCGTGGAGGGAGGGCAGGCAGGAATCTGAGGTAGGAGCTTTCACTAAGGACTGAAGCAGACCCAATGGAGGAACATAGCATACTGGCTCACCTCCCTGTGCCTACCTTACCCTGTTTTTTTTTTAATTGTTTATTTTTATTGTTCTTATTGAGCTATATATTTTTCTCTGCTCCTCTCCCTTCTACCCGCTCTCATGGCCCCCATGCTCCCAATTTACTCAGGAGATCTTGTCTTTTTTTACTTCCCATGTAGATTAGATCCGTGTATATCTCTCTTAGGGTCCTCTTTGTTGTGTAGGTTCTCTGGGATTGTGAATTGTAGGCTAACCGGTTTTTCCTTGCTTTATGTCTAAAAACCACTTATGAGTAAGTAAATATTACATTTGTCTTTCTGGATCTGGGTTACCTCACTTAATACGGTGTTTTCTACATCTATCCATTTGCCCACAAATTTAAAAATGTCATTATTTTTTTTCTGCTGTGTAGTACTCCATGTGTAAATGTACCACATTTCTTTATCCATTCTTTGGTTGTTTCCAGGTTCTGGCTATGACAAACAATGCTGCTATGAACACAGTTGAGCACATGTCCTTATGGTATGATTAAGCATTCTTGGGTATTGCTGGGTCTTGAGAAAGGTTGTTTCCTAATTTTCTGAGAAATCTCCACACTGACATCCAAAGGGACTGTACCAGTTTGCACTCCCACCAGCAATGCAGGAGTGTTCCATTTACCCCACAACCTCTCCAGCATAAGTTGTTATCAGTGTTTTTGATCCTGGCTATTCTGACAGGTGTAAGATGGAATCTCAGATGTTTTGATTTGCATTTCTCAGATGGCTAAGGATGATGAACATTTTCTTAAGGGTCTTTCAGCTATGTTAGATTCTATTGTTGAGAGTTCTCTGTTTAGGTCTGTACCCCATTTTTTATTGGATTATTTGCTTTTTGATGACCAATTTCTTGAGCTCTTTGTATATTTTGGAGATTAACCCTTTGTCTGAAATGGGGTTGGTGAAGATCTTTTCCCATTCTATAGGCTGCTGTTTTGTCTTGTTGACTGTGTCCTTTGCTTTAAAGAAGCTTCTCAGTTCCAGGAGGTCCCATTTATTAATTGTTTCTCTCAGTGTCTGTGCTGCTGGGGCTATATTTAAGAAGTGGTCTTCTGTACCAATGTGTTCAAGTGTACTTCCCACTTTCTATGAGGTTCAGTGTCACTGGCTTTATGTTGAGGTCTTTGATCCTTTTGGGCTTGAGTTTTGTGCATGGCAATAGATATGGATCTATTTTCATTCTTCTGCATGTTGATATCCAGTTATACTAGCACCATTTGTTGAACATGCTTTCTTTTTCCATTTGATATTTTTTGTTTCTTTGTCAAAAATCAGGTGTTCATAGGTGTGTGGATTAATATCTGGGTATAGATTCAGTTCCATTGGTGCTCCTGTTTGTTCTTATGCCAAAACCAGGATGTTTTCAGTACTGTAGCTCTGTAGTAGAATTTAAAGTCAGGGATGGTGATGCCTCTGGAAGTTTCTTTATTGTACAGGATTGTTTTGGCTATCCTGCGTTTTTTGCTTTTCCATATGGAGTTGAGTATTATTTTTTCAAGGTCTGTGAAGAATTTTTCTAGAATTTTGATGGGCATTGAGTTGAATCTGTAGATTGCTTTTGGATAAGATTGCCATTTTTACTATGCTAATTCTACCTGCCCAAGAGCATGGGAAATCTTTCAATTTTCTGGTGTTATCTTCAATTTCTTTCTTCAAAGATTTAAAGTTCTTGTCACATAGGTCTTCCACTTGTTTGGTTAGAGTTACTCCGAGATATTTTATGCTATTTGTGGCTATTGTGAAGGGTGATGTTTCTCTGATTTCTTTCTCAGCCCATTTATTATCTGTGTAAAGGAGGGCTGCTGATTTTTTGAGTTAATCTTGTATCCTGCTACATTACTGAAGATGTTTATGAGTTGTAGAAGTTCCTTGGTAGAATTTTTGAGGTCACTTATGTAAACTATCATATCATCAGCAAATAGTGAGAGTTTGACTTCTTTTCCGATTTGTATCTCCTTGATCTTCTTTTGTTGTCTTATTACTCTAACTAGAATCTTAAGAACTATATTGAATAGATATGGAAAGAGTGGCCAACCTTGTCTTGTTCCTGATTTCCATGGGATTGCTTTGAGTTTCTCTCTATTTAGTTTGATGTTGGTTGTTGGCTTTGTGTATATTGCCTTTATTATGTTTAAATATGTTCCTTGTATCCCTGTTCTCTCCAAGACCTTTATCATGAAGGGCTGTTGCATTTTGTTGAAAGCTTTTTCAGCATTTAATGAGATGATCGTGTGGGTTTTTTTTTTCAGTTTGTTTATATGGTGGATTACATTGACAGATTTTTGTATGTTGAACCATCCCTGCATCTCTGGAATGAAGCTGACTTGATCATGGTGGATGATTTTTCTGATGTGTTCTTGGATTCAGTTTGCCAGTATTTTATTGAGTATTTTTGCATTAATGTTCATGAGTGAGACTGGTCTGTTATTCTCTTTCTTAGCAATGTCTCTCTGTGGTTTGGGTATCAGGGTAATTGTAGCCTCATAAAAAGAGTTTGGCAATGTTCCTTCTGTTTCTATTGTGTTGAAAAATTTGAGGAGTATTGGTATTAGTTCTTCTTTGAAAATTTTGTAGAATTCTGAGCTGAAACCATCTAGTCCTGAACTTTTTTTGGTTGGGAGACTTTTGATGACTATTTCTGTTTCTTTAGCAGTTGTAGGTCTATTTAATTTGTTTATCAGGTCTTGATTTAATTTTGGTATTTATCCAGAAAGTTATCCATTTCCTTTAAGTTTTCTAGTTCTGTGGAGTACAGGTTTTTGAAATATGACCTAATGATTCTCTGGATTTTCTCCATGTCTGTTGTTATGCCCCCCTTTTCATTTCTGAGTTTGTTAGTTTGGATATTCTCTCTCTGCCTCTGGTTAGTTTGGATAAAGGTTTGTCTGTTTTGTTGATTTTCTTGAAGAAACAACTCTCTGTCTCATTGATTCTTTGGATTGTCTTCTTTGTTTCTATTTTGTTGATTTCAGCTCTCAATTTAATTATTTCCTGCCATCTAGTCCTCCTGGGTGAGTTTGCTTCTTTTTGTTCTAGAGCTTTCAAATGTTCTATTAACTCACTAGTGTGGGATTTTTTCCAGCTTCTCTATATAGACATTTGGTGCTATGAGCTTTTCTCTTAACACTGCTTTCATTGTGTCCCATAAATTTGGGTATGTTATGTGGTCATTTTTATTGAATTTTAGCAAGTCTTTAATTTCTCCCTTTATTTTTTCCTAGACCTATTGATGATTCAGGTGAGCATTGTTTAATTTCCATGTGTTTGTGGGCTTTCTGGAATTAATGTTTTAGTGAAATTCTAATTTTAAGCCATGGTGATTCGATAAGATACATGGGTTATTCCAATTTTTTTGCATATGTTGAGGTTGGCTTTGTTACCTAGTATGTGGTCAGTTTTTGAGAAGGTTCCATGAGGTGCTGAGAATAAGGTATATTCTTTTATGTCTGGATAGAATGTTTTATAGATGTCTGTTAGGTCCATTTCAGTCATAACATCTGTTAGTTCCCTTATTTCTTTGTTAATTTTCTGTCTAACTGACTTGTCCAGTGGTGAAAGTGGGGTGTTGAAGTCTCCCACTATTAGTGTGTGGGGTTTAATTTGTGATTTAAGCTTGAGAAGTGTTTCTTTTACATATGAGGGTGCCCTTGTATTTTGAGCATAGATGTTTAGTATTGAGATTTCCTCTTGATGGATTTTTTTCTGTGACTAATAAGAAATGTTTTTCTTTGTCTCTTTTGGTTAATTTTAATTTGAAGCCTATTTTGTTAGATATTAGGATAGCTGCACCTACTTGTTTCTTAGGTCCATTTGATTGGAAAATATTTTCCCAACCCTTTACTCTGAGGCAATGTCTGTCTTTGAGGTTGAGGTGTGTTTCTTGTATGCAGCAGAAGGATGAATTCTCTTTTCATATCCAATTTGTTAGCCTATTTCTTTTTATAGTTGAGTTGAATCCATTTTTATTAAGGGATATTAGTGACAAGTGATTGCTAACTCTTTTTATTTTAGTTTTTGTTGTTGGTGATGTTATTGTGTATGTTTTTCCCTTCTTTGGGATTTGCTGCTATGAGATCATCTATTGTCTCTGTTTTGGTGGATGTAACTAACTTCCTTGGGTTGGAAGTTTTCCTTTGGTTTGGGTTTTCCTTCTAGTACTCTTTGTAGGGCTGGGTTTGTGGCTAGGTATTGGTGAAATCTAGTTTTGTCATGGAATATCTTGTTTTGTCCTTCTATGATGATTGAAAGTTTTGCTGGGTATAGTAGTCTGGGCTGGCATCTGTGGTCTCTTAATGTCTGCATAGCACTTGACCAGGACATTTTGTCTTTCATCGTCTCCATTGAGAAATCAGGTGTAATCATGATAAGTTTGCCTTTATATGTTACTTGGCCTTTTTCTTTTGCATCTCTTAATATTCTTTCTTTATTCTGTATATTTAATGTTTTGATTATTATGTGGCGAGGGGACTTCCTTTTTTGATCCAATGTATTTGGTGTTCTGTAAGCTTCTTGTATCTTCACGGGCATATTTTTGTTTTAGGTTGGGAAAGTTTTCTTCTATAATTTTGTTGAATATATTTTCTGTGCTTTTGAGTTGAGCCTTTTCCTTCTTCTATATCTACTATTCTTAGGTGTCCCATATTTTCCGGATATTTTGTGTTAAGCTTTTGTTAGATTTAATGTTTTCTTTGACTGATGAGTTTGTTTCCTCTATTGTATCTTTAGCGCTTAAGATTCTCTCTTCCATCTCTTGTATTCTGCTGTTCATGTTTGCGTTTGTGATTCCTGATTGTTTTCTCATAATTTCTGCTTCTATAGTTCCCTTGGTTTGTGTTTTCTTTATTGTCTCTATTTCAGTTTTTAAGTCTTGAATAGTTTCTTTCATTTCTTTTTCTTGGTTTTCTTTAGTGGATTTGTTGATTTCTTCCAACTTTTTGTTTGTCTTTTTCTCCATTTCTTTGAGGGAATTTTCCATGTCCTCTTAAAGGGCCTCAAACATTCTCCTAAAGTTATTTTTTAGGTCAGTTTCTTCTGTTTCATCTATATTTGGGTGTTTAAGTCTTACTGTTGTAGGGCCACTAGATTTTATTGGTGTCATGTTGTTCTTTGTGGTGTTGAGTGTGTTCTTATCTTGTCTACCTATCTTTTACTTTGATTGGTGTAGTTGGGGCAGGTGCCAGTGTATCCAAGGCTCAGATCATTGGTCCTTGTGGTGCAGTCAGGGCCATGGTTCCACTCACCCCCAAAGGTCACTTGGTGTTTCTGGAGGTTGTTCAGTGCTTCCAGGGGTGGCTTTGAAATGCCGGGGGTCATCCAGGTCTGCTTCCATGGAGGCTGCTTGCTTTGGGCTGCTTCTGCTGAGATTGCTGCCTTGGGCCTGCTCTGACAGAGGTTGCTGGCTCAGGCCTGCTACCTCAGAGGTTGCCGATTCATGCCCAGTCTCACAGAGGTCTCTGGATTGGGCCTCCTCCGTCAGTGGTGGCTCCCTTGTACCTGTTCCCAAGGAGATTGTTGTCTTGGACCTGCTTCAGCAGAGGTCACTGGCTCAAACTTGCTCCTATGGAGGTCACTGCCTCGGAGGTTGCTCTGGCTGGGTAGTTGGCTCAGGCCTGTTCCCAGATGTCCCTGGCTTGGGCCTGCACCCGCAGAGGTCCCTGGCTTGGACCCCAGTCCAGCAGAGGTTTCTGGCTCATAGCCTATTTTCTTGTATAGCCCAGAGCCTACCTGCCCAGGGATTGCTTCCCACATGAATCATTAATCAAGAAAATGCTCCCAGAGACTGGCCTACAAGCCAGTCTGATGGAGGCATTTTCTCAGTTGATGTTCTCTCTTCTCAAATGGCCTTCACTTGCATCAAGATGGCAAAAACCAGCTAGCACACTGGGCAAAAGATGGACCACGTGTAATTCCTATGAGTTACTCAGTATTTGTGATCCACAGAATATGGGTGCCCAGCAATGTCCAGACTGTTTGATGACATATCAAAGGGAAATTAACCTTGTAGGTGGGGTTTGCAAGATGGCTCAGCAGGCCAGGGAACTTGGCTCTGAGCCTGAAGAGCTGTGCTTGGTCCCAGAATCCACAAGGTAAAAGGAGAGAAAGGATCGCTGTACACTGTTGGCTGACTTCCATACATAGTCTGTGGCGCACACACACACTACATGTGGATTTAAGGTTGATAATTACTTGACTCTGCAATTCCCCTTCTTAGGAATTTTCTGGAACTGGAGTGATGACTAAGCAATGAAGAGACTTGTGGTCGTTCTTCCAGAGGACCAAGGCTTGGTTCCCAGAACCCAGACGGCAGTCTATACTAGTCTGTTATTTCAGTTCCAGGGATCTGATGCCCTCCTCTGTACTCCACAGACACCAGGCATGGGGTAGAGCACAGTTGTACAGGCAGCCGAAGCATCCACGCACTAAATAGGTGTCAGATAGTTATACAGGTGCATCGATAGATGACAGAGATAAAAATCCAGTGGCTGCAGTATAAACACCATGGAAGATAGGGTTGAAGGGACAAAGAAGGAGATCTGATAGGGTTGAAGGGACAAAGAAGGAGATCTGATACAGAAACAAAAGCCGGTTGGATCTGAGGGTTCCACCTCTCCATTGCTGATTATGAAGATAAAAGGAAGAGGAAATTAGCAAGCAGTCGTAGAATTAGAAAAGGCTAGGAAAGAAGCAGATTCTATCTTGAGACATCGAGAGAGCCCTTGGTTTTCTACTTTTGACCTCTGACCCTCCCCCACGCTATAAGAAAATACAGCTTATGTTGAGTTAGATCAAGTTTGTCAAATATTTACTTCTTTATTTACCTATTTTGCGGCAGCAGCAATAGAAAGCTAATAAAGCATTTACTAATGAAAAACTAATACTGGTTAACTTAAATCCCATCTCCTCTTTTCATTTCAAGAGAGAGGTCTTAACTGGCTACCGAGCAAAAACAAGCAGAAGACAAGTACAGGCTCCCTGCTTGTTACGGCACTGTCTGTTCCATCAGATCTGCATCTTCATCCGATGTGCTCCTTAGGCAAGAGGGTTCTCTTCCTTATCTCCTTATTGCCTACATCTCTCTTTCAACTTTTAGTTTGTTTGCTATGATTCTATTTGTCCTGGTTAGCTCTAGCTCTCAACTTGATCAGATTGGCCCATGGGCATAACTGTGGGACATTGTCTTAGTGGTTACTTGGTGCAGGAGGGCTCATCTCACCATGGGTAGCACCATTCCCTAGGCAGGAGATACTGAAGTGCATCAGAAAGGTAACTGAGTATAAGCCTTCAAGATAGCTAGCAAATAGCTGGGTAGTGGTGGCGCACACCTTTAATCCTGGCACTCAGGAGGCAGAGGCAGGTAGATCTCTGAGTGTGAGGCCAGCCCGGTCTACAGAGCTAGTTCCAGGACAGTTAGAGCTGTTATGAAGAGAAACCTGATCGAAATAATAATAATAATAATAATAATAATAATAATAATAATAAAAGCTGGCAAGCATCCTCCTCCACAGTTCATGTACTTCTTTGGCTGTAAACTGAGTTCCTTAGTCAGAGGTCATGCTGCCTTAGACAGCAAGAAGGCCTCCTTCAAGTTCCTGCCTTGACTTCCTTCAAAGGAACCGTGACCTTGAACTGTAAGCCAATAAACTCTTTCCTTACCTAAGTTGCTTTTAGTCCATGATTTTTCACAGCAGCAGAAATGAAGCCAGGATCACCTGCTTCCTCATTTCCCTTCTTCCGCTTCCCCACCTGCTTTCTTTCCGGTTCTTTCCCTCTTCTCTGAGAGGAGCTAGCATTAGCCTGGGTCAGCCCAAAGAAGACCAGCATTCCTCCTGCTCTCTTCCTTCCTCCCCTTTGCAGTACCCAGGGGAGGATTGTGAATGGAAACCACCGAGCAAACAGAGTAGATGGAAAAAGGGGGCAGAGAGCAGTAAGGATAGAAACCGTCATGAGAAAGGTGACGGGAAGTGCCCACCCCATCTGGTTGACTTTATTACCAACACTTTCCTTAAAGAAGCGCCTACGGCTTCCGCATGCCATTGCAAACTGTAAACACTGGTCTGTGTTCTTGGAAGTACAATGGAAGGTTCTCCATTTATATAAATAGTTCACATACTAAGAGTTCTTGGCTGGGCCTAGAGCAGAGTTACGTGTCCTGGGTATGTCAGTATTCTCAACACTGCGATTTTTCAAACTTTGAAACCCATCTTGAGGTAGTCAGATATAGAGAGGGTATATACTTGTAGTCAGATATGTGCAGAACTTCCACTGTGTAGTGGGCAGGTGCAGAGAGGCAGTGTGGTGAGCAGCACCAACCAGTGCAGTCTGCTCTCTGGTGGAAGAAGCGGCTACTGTCCCCTGGGCACAGCCCAGAAGCAGGGTATTGCAGGTGCTGTCCTGAAAATTCTAGCTCATCGAAGACAAGAAGAACAAAAATTCTTCTTCTTGAAGGTTATCCCATGACTCAACGTATTTTCAAAGAGCATAATGATACCTTCCTTTGGAGTCAGGTAGATGTTTCCAGAGCATAGGAAAGAAACACTCCTTAGTTTTAAGGTTTTCCTCAGTCCTTGATGTGATTCAGGTATGCAAAATAGGACTGGATACCATTTCAACCTTTCTTCCTACGAATCTAGTCTGATGATTTGTATCTGAGTGAACTTTATCTTTTAAAAGCTATGCCGATCGGGTGTCCGCACTAAGTTCGGCATCAATATGGTGACCTCCCAGGAGCGGGGGGACCACCAGGTTGCCTAAGGAGGGGTGAACCGGCCCAGGTCGGAAACAGAGCAGGTCAAAAAACTCCCGTGATCAGTAGTGGGATCGCGCCTGTGAATAGCCACTGCACTCCAGCCTGGGCAACATAGCGAGATCCCATCTCTTAAAAAAAAAATAATAATAATAAAAGACATTCGATTGCTCTAACAGTTCACTGTGCTCTGGGCATCTTCTCTATAGGGGCTGCATGTTTATTACAAATAGATGGAGGAATTAAAATATCGAATTCTGATCGTATTATTACCACAGCTGTTACATTGGTTTCCTTGGCTTTACCTCCTCTGTCTTGCTGGTGAACTTTCCTTAGAAAGCAATTGAGGTGGTCGCCCACACCTTTAATCTCAGACTCGGGAGGCAGATGCAGGCGGATCTCTGTAAGTTTGAGGCCAGCCTGGTGTACAGAGCGAGTTCCAGGACAGCCAGGGCTACACAGTGAAACCCTGTCTCAAAACACCCTGTCATAAGCAGCACTGACAACCACTCATTTTCCATGGTTACCTGAGTTAGATGTGTGATAGTTAATTCTGTCAAATTAAAGGATCTACAATCACTTAGGAGATTAAGCTCTGAGCATGGCCCTTAGGAATTTTCTAGGTGAGGCTAATTGAGGTGAAAGGACCTACCGTAACTGTGGATGGCATCAGGGGGTAGGGTCCTGGACTAAGTGAACCATAGGAAGTGGGCTAAACATCAGCATTATCACTCCGTGTGTCCTGATCCATGCAGCAGCAACCTCTCACTGCTGCCACCAAGCCTTCCCCAGCAGGTACCCTCAGACTGGGAACCAAAATGAGCTTTCTTCCTTTAGCAGCTTTTGCCAGCGATTTTGCCATGGCCACAAAGAGAAGTCGCTTAAGCAGACATGTTTATAGCCCCTACGTCCTCCCCATTTCAGACGCACGGCACTGAAGTATAATCATGTGTGTTCCCATCCCACTTAACCCCAACCGTCTTGACTCTCCTGTGTGGTTGTCCTATGTGTATTTGGCTGTAGAGTTGGAAGCCTGGATGCGGGAATGCTCAGTGAGTGGAAGCCACTTGTCTCAGGGTTCCTATTGCTGTGCTGAAGCACCATGACCAAAGTTGACTTGGAGAGGAAGGGTTTATTCAGCTTCTGCTTCCACATCACTGTTCATCACCAAAGGAAGTCAGGACAGGAACTCAATCAGGGCAGGGTCCCAGAGGCAGGAGCTGATGCAGAGGTCATGGAGGGGTGCTGCTTACTGGTTTGCTCCCCATGGCTTGCTCAGCCTGCTTTCTTATAGAACCCAGGACCACTAGTCCAGGGATGGCACCACCCATAATGGGCTGGGCCCTTCTGCACCAATTGCTAATTAAGAAAATGCCCTACCGACTTGCCTACAGCCTGATTTTATGTAAGCATTTTCTCAGTTGAGGCTCCCTTCTCTCTGCTGACTCTAGCTTCTGTCGAGTTGACAGGCAGTATACCACTCTACTACTTAAGAGCTTACAGTGTTTCTTACTAGTATCTAGATCAGGCCTAAACTCCACCATGAATCTGCCATATGTGTGAAGGGATACCTTAATTTTAAGGTATACCTATACCCAGCTAAAGAAAGGGGAGCTAAAGGAAGCAAATTATATACATATGAATAAAGTGGACAGAGCAATGAGGGCATTATTAAATCTTGGGCCCTTTATGTTACTGGGCAGAAGTTGTCTATGAGTTACAATGGCTTTTCTGGAGACTCAAGAGAATGTTTCTGAGTGATAGTTTAACAAGTCCCAAGACAACTAGTCAAGTCTGGTGGTAGAAAAAAAAAGGTGGCTATAGTTTAAAGAAGGAAGATGTTGTCTGTTCCAATAGGAGGCTATAGGGCTTCTAAGTGGTTCTCCTTCAGAACAAAGTGTCCCTGGAGAGGCCACTGGAGATGGACATTGCTATAGCAATCCAACATCACAAGTCTGAGGTTGTCATATCACAGTGACTTGACACATTTTGAGTAATGGACGGTAGAGTGAACACTAGAAAATGAAGGAACATAGCTATCTCAGGGTTCCCACGGCACACTCTTCTAAAAAAAAGTACTTAATTGGGGTGGCTTACATTTTCAGAGGCTTATTATTATCATAGGTGAACATGGTGGTATTCAGGCAGACATGGTGCTGGAGAAGGAGATGAGAGTTCTACATCTTGGTCCGCAGACAACACAAGGAGACTGTGTACTACACTGAGGGTAGCTTGAGCATATGAGACCTCAAAGCCTGCCACTACAGTGACACACTTCCTTCAAGAAGACCACAGCTACTCCAACAAGACTGTACCACCTAATAGTGCCACTCCCTATGGGCCAAGCACTCAAACACATGAGTCTATAGAGGTCATACCTATTCAAACCACCACAATCGTTCAAGAGAATTGAAACCAGCAAGAATGGTGTGTCAGAAACCCATTCTATAGTTCTTTTGTTGTCTCTAAGAAGAGAGGAGATTCAGGCTGGGCCATTCTGGGTCTCTACCAATTCTATGCCACTGTTATCTCAGTCACAAGGTACAATCCAGTTTCTCCTGAGCTGTTGTTGGTCACTTCATCACCTATGGGCCTCTCTATGGGTTTATAAGAGGCAGGCTTGGTTTATCAGGTCAAGCAAGAAAGAAAACAAGAGAAGCACCTGCCAGAGAGAAAATGCTGGCAAAATGGAAGTAGAACTCTTGTAGTAACTCGGTGGTTCTCAATCTTCCTAATGCTGTGGCCCTTGAAAACAGTTCCTCAAGTTGTGGTGACCCCCAGCCATAAAATTATTCCATTGCTATGTCATAACTGTAATTTTGCTGTTATTATTAATTGTAATGTAAATATCTGTGTTTCCCCATGGTTTTAGGTGACCCTTGTGAAAGAGTCTTTTGCCCCCCCCCCCAAGGTGTCAAGTAACCTGATCTCTGTCTTCATCCCTGGATTCTGATCTTCCAGTTAAGTCACTGTGTGGAGGCCATACCAAATGGAATTCACTCAAGGAAGCAGAGTCTTTGGGAGCCTCATCAGGAGCTGCCTCAGGGCTCGGGTCCCTCAAACTATTTATTCTCTCATTATTAAACATGGATCTACTGGTACAAGATATAATGCTAAAGCAGGTGAACTAAGTTAACGATAGGTCAAGTTTCCACTAATAAGTGGGAGGAGATTGGCAATGCTGACAATATTTACATATATATAAATGAGACATACCTCAGCACTGAAGGAGACGGCTTTAACTGTCCATTTCACCTTTCCATGGGTCAGCCATGTGCTAGCATCCATCAGCTTGAACTGTCAGAGCCTTCCCTGTTTTAGATCATGTCTGCATTATGGTCACTCTGCAGCCCATGATGCTTCGTATGCTGAAGAGTCATACTCATATTGGGCGTGGTGACGCACACTTTCAACCCCAGTAGATTGGGAAGCAAATTGGGGCCTATCCGGGGTACTTG